>NC_134267.1:26294827-26598661 GCF_031893055.1 Leptodactylus fuscus | reverse complement strand
GTACAAAACTTTAGAGACAGTAGGGGGTCCTGTGTGGGAACAGTTTGCGGGCCTCTGTGCAGGATCAGTATATGGACAATCTGTGCTAGTCAGTGTGCCTCATAGATAATTCTACCAGAGTGCCCCAATAAGTGCCAGCCATAGCCCCTTACTACCAGTATCAGTCAGCCCCATTAAAATTGGCAGCAATAGTCTCCCACTAATAATGCCTAACAGAGTGCCCCATTAATAGTACTAGCCAGAGTTATAATACTAGCCAAAGTGACCCATTAATAATTCTGGCCAGAGTGACCTATTATTAGTACCATTCAGAGTGCTAGTATCAGCCAGAGTACCCCATAAATAATACCAGCCAGTGTTCCCCATTAATAATACCTCCATTAATAGTGCAAGCCAGAGTACTGACATTAATAGTGCTAGCCAGTGTGCCCCATTAATAGTGTAAGGCTATGTGCTCCATTAATAATACTAGCCACAGTGTCGCATTAATAATACTAGCCACAGTGTCCCATTAATAATACCAGCCAGTGTTCCCTATTAATAATACCTCCGTTAATAGTGCTAGCCAGAGTACTGCCATTAATAGTGCTAGTCAGAGGGCCCCATTAATAGTACTAGCCAGTGTGCCCCATTAATAGTGTAAGCCTATGTGCCCCATTAATAATACTAGCCACAGTGTCCCATTAATAATACTAGCCACAGTGTCCCATTAATAGTATCAGCCACTGTGCCTCATTAATAATACCAGCTAGAGTGCTCCATTATTAGTACCAGCCAAGGTGCTCCATTATTAAAACAAGCCAGAGTGCCCTATTAATAGTGTATGACTGTGTGACCCATTAATAGTACCAGCAACAATTCACCATTAATAATACCAGCCAGAGTGCTCCATTAATAGTTCCAGCCAGAGTGCCTCATAAATAGTGTAAGTCAATGTGCCCCATTAATAGTACCAACCACAGTGCCCCATTAATAGTACCAGTCAGTGTGCCCCATTAATAGGACCAGCCACAATGTCCCATTATTAGTATCAACCACAGTGCCCCATTAATAGTACCAGACATAGTGCCCCATTAATAGTACCAACCAGAGTGCTCCATTATGCTTAATTAATATTACCAGCCAGAGTGCCCCATTAATAGTACCAGCCTGAATGCCCCATTAATAGTACCAGACACAGTGCCCCATTAATAGTACCATCCACAATGCCCCATTAATATTACCAGCCTCAATGCCCCATTAATAGTACCAGACACAGTGCCCCATTAATAGTACCATCCACAATGCCCCATTAATAGTACCAGCCACAATGCCCCATTAATAGTACCAGACACAATGCCCCATTAATAGTACCATCCACAATGCCCCATTAATAGTACCAGACACAATGCCCCATTAATAGTACCAGCCACAATGCCCCATTAATAGTACCAGCCACAATGCCCCATTAATAGTACCAGACACAATGCCCCATTAATAGTACCAGCCACAATGCCCCATTAATAGTACCAGCCACAATGCCCCATTAATAGTACCAGACACAATGCCCCATTAATAGTACCAACCACAATGCCCCATTAATAGTACCAGCCACAATACCCCATTAATAGTACCAGCCACAATGCCGCATTAATAGTACCAGACACAATGCCCCATTAATAGTACCAGCCACAATGCCCCATTAATAGTACCAGACACAGTGCCCCATTAATAGTACCAGACACAATGCCCCATTAATAGTACCAGCCACAATGCCCCATTAATAGTACCATCCACAATGCCCCATTAATAGTATCAGACACAATGCCCCATTAATAGTACCAGCCACAATGCCGCATTAATAGTACCAGACACAATGCCCCATTAATAGTACCAGCCACAATGCCCCATTAATAGTACCAGACACAGTGCCCCATTAATAGTACCAGACACAATGCCCCATTAATAGTACCAGCCACAATGCCCCATTAATAGTACCATCCACAATGCCCCATTAATAGTATCAGACACAATGCCCCATTAATAGTACCAACCACAATGCCCCATTAATAGTACCAGCCACAATGCCCCATTAATAGTACCAGACACAATGCCGCATTAATAGTACCAGACACAATGCCCCATTAATAGTACCAGCCACAATGCCCCATTAATAGTACCAGACACAGTGCCCCATTATTAGTACTAACCAGAGTGCCCCATTAATAGTACCAGACATAGTGCACCAATAATAATACTAACCAGAGTGCCCCATTAATAGTACCAGACATAGTGCACCATTATTAGTACTAACCAGAGTGCTCCATTAATAGTACTAACCAGAGTGCCCCATTAATAGTACTAACCAGAGTGCCCCATTAATAGTACCAGACACAGTGCCCCATTAATAGTACTAACCAGAGTGCTCCATTAATAGTATGCTTCATTAATATTACCAGCCAGAGTGCCCTATTAATCCTCTATGAGGGGGAGGAATTTGAATGATCCTCATAATGATATAAGGACATATCAGATTAGTGGTCAATATGGTGGATCATCATGTGACCTATGTAGAAAAACTTCTATTCAAATATGGCCCTCACAATATTGACCAGTGAGCTCAGCAGTGTGTAGATGTAGACGAGGCATCTCTGTATTACATGTCGGAAAAATTTGTTCTCGTCTTTCGTATTTTCTTCCCTCATCTAGGGAAATCCTTGTCATTATCTTCCACATCAGGATGTGAGAGGATAAAAAAATAACCAAAGAAGACGAGTGGAGAAAACAGCAGATGTCGTGACAGGGAAGGACTGCGCCAAGCCCCCATCTACCTGCTGAGATGATAAGACACCCCGGGACGTATCTCCGAAATCTCTGGCCGTACAAAACATAATATATACCAAAAGCAAAAAAAAACAAACAACAGTCATAAACAATGTGCAGGTTATAGTATAGGCTAATAGAAGAAACACTGTCATATACCTTATTAAGGAAAAATGCTTTCTTATCTGTGTATAAGGCAGCGCTTCTTTCTACATGTTAGTCTATGAAGAGGGCAGGGGGATAGAAAAGAAACTCAAATAATTGCTGCTCCTACACTCTGCTAGTCTGTTCACTATATATATACTGCTAAATTTGTAGGTAAGAGGCTACTAGTGCACAGAATGAGGAAATAAATCAATTAACCAGTTGAGGGGAGACTCCTCCATAGAAATGTGATGAGGCTGAGGAGAGGTATAACAGTGAACAGTCACATTGTAGATAAGGAGCAGAGAATAGCTTAATAAGTGGAGAAAGAATGTAGTTATATTCTTGTACATATGAGGTAGTATTATAGTAGTTATATTCTTGTACATAGGAGGCAGTATTATAGTAGTTATATTCTTGTACATAGGAGGCAGTATTATAGTAGTTATATTCTTGTACATAGGAGTAGTATTATAGTAGTTATATTCTTGTACATAGGAGGTAGTATTATAGTAATTATATTCTTGTACATAGGAGCAGTATTATAGTAGTTATATTCTTGTACATAGGAGTAGTATTATAGTAGTTATATTCTTGTACTTAGGAGCAGTATTATAGTAGTTATATTCTTGTACATAGGAGGTAGTATTATAGTAGTTATATTCTTGTACATAGGAGCAGTATTATAGTAGTTATATTCTTGTACATAGGAGTAGTATTATAGTAGTTATATTCTTGTACTTAGGAGCAGTATTATAGTAGTTATATTCTTGTACATAGGAGGTAGTATTATAGTAGTTATATTCTTGTACATAGGAGCAGTATTATAGTAGTTATATTCTTGTACATAGGAGGTAGTATTATAGTAGTTATATTCTTGTACATAGGAATAGTATTATAGTAGTTATATTCTTGTACATAGGAGGTAGTATTATAGTAGTTATATTCTTGTACATAAGAGCAGTATTATAGTCGTTATATTCTTGTACATAGAAGTAGTATTATAGTAGTTATATTCTTGTACATAGGAGCAGTATTATAGTAGTTATATTCTTGTACATAGGAGCAGTATTATAGTAGTTATATTCTTGTACATAGGAGCAGGATTATAGTAGTTATATTCTTGTACATAGGAGCAGTATTATAGTAGTTATATTCTTGTACATAGGAGCAGTATTATTGTAGTTATATTCTTGTACATAGGAGTAGTATTATAGTAGTTACATTCTTGTACATAGGAGCAGTATTATAGTAGTTATATTCTTGTACATAGGAGTAGTATTATAGTAGTTATATTCTTGTACATAGGAGTAGTATTATAGTAGTTATATTCTTGTACATAGGAGTAGTATTATAGTAGTTATATTCTTGTACATAGGAGGTAGTATTATAGTAGTTATATTCTTGTACATAGGAGCAGTATTATAGTAGTTATATTCTTAGATAAGAAAAATAAGCATATAGCTCACCACCTCCAGTTAGCTTGATAAGTCCTTATAATTCCTGGGTGCACGATCCTGGCCTCTGACTAAGGCACTTTGTAGTTGAAGCATATAGAAAAGGATAGTAGGATCCGCTCGACCAGGTAAGTTAAAAAATAACTTTTAATCCGACATGGTTAAAAAACACACAAAAGAAAATAGATGTGAAATGACAAAAAAGAAGAAAAATGGTGATTAAAACCACATTCTGATAGCTCTAGCTGACGCGTTTCAAGACACAAGGTCTCTTACTCATAGCTTTGCTATAGCAAAGCTATGAGTAAGAGACCTTGTGTCTTGAAACGCGTCAGCTAGAGCTATCAGAATGTGGTTTTAATCACCATTTTTCTTCTTTTTTGTCATTTCACATCTATTTTCTTTTGTGTGTTTTTTAACCATGTCGGATTAAAAGTTATTTTTTAACTTACCTGGTCGAGCGGATCCTACTATCCTTTTCTATATAGTTATATTCTTGTACATAGGAGCAGTATTATAGTAGTTATATTCTTGTACATAGGAGCAGGATTATAGTAGTTATATTCTTGTACATAGGAGCAGTATTATAGTAGTTATATTCTTGTACATAGGAGCAGGATTTTAGTAGTTATATTCTTGTACATAGATCAGCTATATTTGTGTAAATAGAGGGCTAGTGGAGGGGAGTGATGATGGGGGGGGGTGGGGTGGCCACTGTATAGTTAAGATATATTTAAGAGGTTCTTTAAAAGCAAACATTGATGGATACTTGATGGAGTATACCTTGTATTTTATGTGTATAATTTGCTCCGTCTATACCAGTATGATTTATTAGTTATCATGGCGGCTGTGTGGTTTGCTACCTGTTTGAATTTCAGCCTGAGGTTATGTATATACTGTATATGTGGATTACGTTTTGATCACTCAACAAATATGGACAATATCAGGCAAGAAATATGCCAGAAATGTATTTTCTCCTGCTCTGGTGCTTGCAGCTTTGGTGATAAGGCGCTCTCTATAGTTTTCCATGTGTTTGGTTGGACGTGTGATTTAATGTTCTGAACAAGGTCACAATGATCTCAGCTCCAGCTACTATCAGATACTTCAATATAAGGTCATTGAGTTAACATGGAATTAACCTCGCGGTGGCCACAGTCAGCTGGAATACATGACACAGTCACAGTGACAACATCGTGAAACCAAAGGAAGTGAACTGCAGAGAAATCAGGTAGAGATAAGCAAGAAAGACAATATTCAATAGAATTTGGATTGCCATTGGATTGGATTCAGTCTGAATGGATTCCTTCTGAAACCGGGCACTTATTGGTGTTTCCTGCCCACATATTTTGTGTTATTAATGTCTGAAGATGGATCAGAGGAGAAGAAGTTAGAGTAGGAGAAAGCGGAGAGAAGATTAAAAATATTATAATACTGCTCCTATATACAAGACTATAGCTACTATAATTCTGCTCCTATATACAGGAATATAACTGCTACAGTTAGGGCCAGAAATATTTGGACAGTGACACAAGTTTTGTTATTTTAGCTGTTTACTAAAACATGTTCAGAAATACAATTACATATATAATATGGGCTGAAAGTGCACACTCCCAGCTGCAATACGAGAGTTTCCACATCCAAATCGGAGAAAGGGTTTAAGAATCATAGCTCTGTAATGCATAGCCTCCTCTTTTTCAAGGGACCAAAAGTAATTGGACAATGGACTCTAAGGGCTGCAATTAACTCTGAAGGCGTCTCCCTCGTAAACCTGTAATCAATGAAGTAGTTAAAAGGTCTGGGGTTGATTCCAGGTGTGTGGTTTTGCATTTGGAAGCTGTTGCTGTGACCAGACAACATGCGGTCAAAGGAACTCTCAATTGAGGTGAAGCAGAACATCCTGAGGCTGAAAAAAAAGAAAAAATCCATCAGAGAGATAGCAGACATGCTTGGAGTAGCAAAATCAACAGTCGGGTACATTCTAAGAAAAAAGGAATTGACTGGTGAGCTTGGGAACTCAAAAAGGCCTGGGCGTCCACGGATGACAACAGTGGTGGATGATCGCCGCATACTTTCTTTGGTCAAGAAGAACCCGTTCACAACATCAACTGAAGTCCAGAACACTCTCAGTGAAGTAGGTGTATCTGTCTCTAAGTCAACAGTAAAGAGAAGACTCCATGAAAGTAAATACAAAGGGTTCATATCTAGATGCAAACCATTCATCAATTCCAAAAATAGACAGGCCAGAGTTAAATTTGCTGAAAAACACCTCAAGAAGCCAGCTCAGTTCTGGAAAAGTATTCTATAGACAGATGAGACAAAGATCAACCTGTACCAGAATGATGGGAAGAAAAAAGTTTGGAGAAGAAAGTGAACGGCACATGATCCAAGGCACACCACATCCTCTATAAAACATGGTGGAGGCAACGTGATGGTATGGGCATGCATGGCTTTCAATGGCACTGGGTCACTTGTGTTTATTGATTACATAAAAGTAGACAAGAGTAGCCAGATGAATTCTGAAGTGTACCGGGATATACTTTCAGCCCAGATTCAGCCAAATGCTGCCAAGTTGATTGGACGGAGCTTCATAGTACAGATGGACAATGACCCCAAGCATACAGCCAAAGCTACCCAGGAGTTCATGAGTGCAAAAAAGTGGAACATTCTGCAATGGCCAAGTCAATCACCAGATCTTAACCCAATTGAGCATGCATTTCACTTGCTCAAATCCAGACTTAAGGCGGAAAGACCCACAAATAAGCAAGACCTGAAGGCTGCGGCTGTAAAGGCCTGGCAAAGCATTAAGAAGGAGGAAACCCAGCGTTTGGTGATGTCCATGGGTTCCAGACTTAAGGCAGTGATTGCCTCCAAAGGATTCGCAACAAAATATTGAAAATAAAAATATTTTGTTTGGGTTATGTTTATTTGTCCAATTACTTTTGAGCTCCTAAAATGTGGAGTGTTTGTAAAGAAATGTGTACAATTCCTACATTTTCTATCAGATATTTTTGTTCAACACTTCAAATTAAACGTTACAATCTGCACTTGAATTCTGTTGTAGAGGTTTCATTTCAAAACCAATGTGGTGGCATGCAGAGCCCAACTCGCGAAAATTGTGTCACTGTCCAAATATTTCTGGCCCTAACTGTATACTACTCTCTCCTATGTACAAGAATATAACTACTATAATACTGTTCCTATTTACAAGAATATATGAAATTTACCTTATGAAATTTGCATTTCCTGGAGTCCGGAGGCAGTACACACACATGGGATATTATCCCCCTAGGTACAATTAGAAGAGACAGGTTAACAAGCAATAGTCATTAATTAACAATTAAGGCCCTCCTATAAGAGGAACCCCGCCCTACTCAGCCTCAGTATGGTACCCAAGCAATAAGCAACAAATAGGGTGGGCGTGCTGTACTGCCTCCGGACTCCAGGAAATGCAAATTTCATAAGGTAAATTTCATATTTCCTGTTCGTCCGTCGGCAGTACACACACATGGGAACTTACAAAGCAATATTCCTTGGGCGGGAAAATTTGTTGCTTCCTTAAATACTACCTGACCAAAGGGGGAACCCCTCAGAGACCTTTATGTCCCATCTGTATGGTTTAGATAGGTGTAGTAATGAATGACTATGTCGCTATTTTGCACATTTTGGTACAAGAGCCCACGGACCAACTCTGCCCTGATGTAAAAAGGCTGGAGTAGAGAGCGCCCCCCACAGATTCCAGTGGAGGTTGTTCTGAGAGGTCATAACAAATCCTAACAGAGCCTTTGATATATCTTGCTTGCATCATCTGCTGGTTCTTCAGCCTTCGAATCTGCCAAAAAAGAGAGAATTAAAACGAGAATACGGATTCTGATTCACAACCGTTCAGAAAGAAACCCCTCGTACACTAAGACCGGGTGACTCTTATATAAAAAAATTTTTTTTTTTCCAGAGGAGACCTGAGCCCCGGTAAGGTTATTTCCTGGTTGTAACCAAACTTCTGGAAATTCTGGTGATGTTCCCATGGCCACAGAGTTATCTGACTAGTAGATCCGGGTCTCTAGCTGATAAAAAAGTTGACATTCACTAATCCTCTGCTAACCTAGTTATAGCCACCGTAAGGATTTTGAGTAGATATCCTTCAAGCTTGCCTGAAGAATGGCTTCCATGGGACACCTTTATGACTTTTAGGACCAATGATCTGCCTCATTCTGGGACTGGCATATCTATTTCCAGCAGTCTATTTATGATTGTGTCTTCAGTTGTCTCATGAGACCCTTTAAGGAAGACTATAGATGTGCATTGATGGTTGTGATATGGACCTTGAGTATTATCTTCCAGGTCTTCTCGTAGTAGTTGAGAGAGATGAAACCTATTGAAAAAAACAAACAAAAAGAGAAGGTAAGAAAGAGAGTCCTGCCTCTTCCAAGGTTTTAAGAGAAATAAAAAATACTGAGGCTGAGTAGGGCGGGGTTCCTCTTATAGGAGGGCCTTAATTGTTAATTAATGACTATTGCTTGTTAACCTGTCTCTTCTAATTGTACCTAGGGGGATAATATCCCATGTGTGTGTACTGCCGACGGACGAACAGGAAATAACTACTATAATACTGCCCCCAAGTATAAGAATATAACTACTATAATATTGCCCCTATATACAAGAAAATAACTACTATAATACTGCTCCTATGTACAAGAATATAACAACTATAATATTGCCCCTATATACAAGAAAATAACTACTATAATACTGCTCCTATGTACAAGAATATAACTACTATAATACTACTCCTATTTACAAGAATATAGCTACTATAATACTGCCCCCAAGTATAAGAATATAACTACTATAATACTGCCCCTATATACAAGAAAATAACTACTATAATACTGCTCATATGCACAAGAATATAACTACTATAATACTACTCCTATGTACAAGAATATAACTACTATAATACTACCTGCTATGTACAAGAATATAACAACTATAATACTGCCCTCTATGTACAAGAATATAACTACTATAATACTACTCCTATGTACAAGAATATAACTACTATAATACTACTCCTATGTACAAGAATATAACTACTATAATACTGCTCCTATGTACAAGAATATAACAACTATAATACCACTCCTATGTACAAGAATATAACTACTATAATACTACTCCTATGTACAAGAATATAACTGCTATAATACTGCTCATATGTACAAGAATATAACTACTGTAATACTGCTCCTATGTACAGGAATATAACTACTATAATACTGCTCCTATGTACAAGAATATAACTACTATAATACTCCTATGTACAAGAATATAACTACTATGATATTACTCCTATGTACAAGAATATAACTACTATAATACTGCTCCTATGTACAAGAATATAGCTACTATAATACTGCTCCTATGTACAAGAATATAACTACTATAATACTGCCTCCTACGTACAAGAATATAACTTCTATAATACTGCTCCTATGTACAAGACTATAACTATAATACTACTCCTATGTACAAGAATATAACTGCTATAATACTACTCCTATGTACAAGAATATAACTACTATAATACTGCTCCTATGTACAAGAATATAACTGCTATAATACTACTCCTATGTACAAGAATATAACTGCTATAATACTGCCCACTATGGATCTGTTTATGCATTTTTCATTTTTTGCCGCTATAATCTTCTGATCTTTAGCCTGGTTAATTCCTCTTTTCTGCTCAGTAGAGAATTACAAGTACATGGGATAATAGTAGTAGCCTCAGTCTTAGAGTCTTATCACCTCTGTGGTCACCATGAGGAGGAGGTACTAAGATTACATGCATGGAAGACAGATACAGTGTACAATTACTGACATCTGTACAGTTCGTGTCAGAAAGCCTTCCTGACAACTTCCGACAACTAGCCTCTGTATTATGTGTGAGAGGTTGTCACAGTCCTACTTCCTATTAGTGATGTCATTGAAATGACTATACGTTGGTGATTGTGACACTCCTTTTTCATCTTCTTTTCCTTCCAGCCCAGACCACCATTAATGCTTCTTCTAGTCTTGTGCCTGCACAATTTGACATACAGTCATCTTATTTTCCTCACTTTTCTATCATCTCCTCTATCCTGGTACATCTTTCAATTATCTGACATAACGCTCTGCCTGATCATGGAGAGAACTTTGCAGGTACAGTTACCATTGCACAGGTCTCTCTATCACCTTCCTGCTCTTATCTGTATAGTTAGTGTAAGGAGGAAACAAGGGATGAACAAGACAGGGAGCCTGGAAAGGTTGGTATCCACTGAACTCCTTGTGTGTAACATTAATCCATCCATTGTGATTTGGCCCACCATACATCCTTACACTAACCCATTCTCTGCCCAGGACCATTACATATACTGTCTCCAGCTGCTTCACTGCCCAGGACCACCAGAGATCCTTACAGTAACCCCTTCACTGCCCAGGACCACCAGATATAATGCCACAGCCTCTTCACTGTCCAAGACTACCAGATATACTGCCTCCAGCCTTTTCACTGCTCATGACGACCAGAGATCCTTATACTAACCACTTCAGGACCACCAGATATACTGCCACCAGCCCCTTCACTGCCCAGGACCACCAGAGATCCTTACACTAACCCCTTTCACTGCCCAGGACCACCAGAAATCCTTACAGTAACCCCTTCACTGCCAAGGACCACCAGATATACTGCCACAGCCTCTTCACTGCCCAGGCCCACCAGATACACTGCCACAAGCCTCTTCACTGCCCGTGACCACCAATGATCCTTACAATATTTAATTTTCTGCCCTAGATCACCATATATTCTGATATTAAATCTTTTGTTGCCTAAAAAAACAAGTTTTTTACATTAGCTCCTTCATGGCCAGGGCCACCTTTTTTATTACATTAACCCTTTCATTGGTCTAGACCACCAAGGAATCTTACATGAATTCCCCCACTTTCTTAGATCACCATGATTTGACATTTCTATCCTAGACCTTCAGGATTTTTTTTAGTAACCTCTTCAGTGCCCTAGATCACCAAGCTTATTGACAATTTTACTGCCACCAAGTATAAAGAGATGAACCTCTTCACTGTACTAGATACAGTAGTTTATAGTCTGCAGCATATGCCACTGTCCATGGTTATCACCTGGGCATGTGACACCTTCACGTGTCACCATCTTCTTCCCATGACACATGGGGGTATGGTGGGGAGGGGTCCTTCCTGATAAACATTGCATAAGGTGTCAGTACAGTGTCCAAGGGTCTGACCATTCACACGCTCCGGGGCGATGTTTGGGACATTGGCAGGAACAGCTCATTGTGCAGATATTTTATATTTATTAATCATTAAGACCCAGGAGACATAGAGAACACAGCGACCATTGTATGGGGAGGGTGCAGGCATTCACCTGCACAGGCGGGGCAGCGGCACCCTGCAATGATTAACCGGACATCTCATATCCCGTCCTAATCATGGAGGAGCACCGAGCAGTGTCCTTAATCCAGATATAATCATCATCAATAAAGCATTTCCCATAAAGCACCAGGACCGTCCGAATCCATTCAACACGCCAAAAATATATTTGCTACTTCCATATGCCCCATCCCTATACAATGATGTCCATGAAGGGGACCTGGGATTCTCAACTATCCAAGCAAGATATGGAATTCTAAGACATAGAGGGTTATATTAGCATGAATTTAGATGTCTAAGGTCACAACTACTCCAAAAATGTTGATCTTTGACGACAGCCAAGGATGGAGACTCAAAGCTATAATATTACTTTCCATGATCATCAAAGGGTCATCAAGTCAATCAAGGTAATAGAATCAGAAGAGACCTGGAGAAAGATAATATAAAGCTTCACCAAGACCCTTAACAAGGAACCAGAGAAAGAAAGATCCCAGTTTGGTCAGATGACTCTATGATTATGGATTTAGATGACCAGAATGGAGAATAGAAGCCATCACTTGCCATGAACATCAAGTCATTCAAAGTCATGAAATCAGAAAAGACACATAACAAGACAAAGCAATGGGAGGACAACGTAAGGGGTCGCCACGAAACTTCATGAGGAACCAGACATAAGAGATCCATCACCAGGAGAACACAAGATCAAGATGGTAGCATGTCATGGATAAAGTTGATGATGTCATCACATCATGGTAGTAACGGACATTAATGGAGTATAAGGAGGAGTGTTGACACCAGAAGGCCACAAGGGCCCAGAAGTCATGACCCAAGATTGGTCAGAAGAGAACATGACATAGGATGTGGAGCTGGCCATCACGGTGATGTCAAGATCCTTTAATGAAGGCGTCATGAATGTATATGGATGAGTGACAGGACTTGATACCCATAATAATATAATTATAAGTTTTGACCTGGTGGAAGTGGTGGGCTGCTGGTAGAAGCTCATAGGGTTTCCATGCCCCATATCCCTGTCCATGGTGCTGAACATACCAGCAGCAGATGTAGGAAGAGGGTCCTCATCTTCTGCCACTACTATCCCTATAATGTAGTCAGTAAAAGTCTTGTCATCCTCCGATCTTTTAGGAACCTCACAATATAGTGAGATACAGAAGTATAAGATAAATTCAAGTGAAATCATCACAACATGGAGACATCTCACTGGTGATCCATCAACAACCTGAGTGTTCAGCACCATTGAGAGCAATACTAGGGGTCCAGATGGGGTTGGGGAAGCTCTATCAGCGAGGTATGGGTGTATATCTATACATGTAGCACTGTAGTCTGCTCCTTTACGCTACAGGTATCACATCTTCAGACCATCACCCAATTGTCTTCCAGCAAACACCAGTAACATCCAATAGTGACACTGGCTATCGTCCCACGCACTGGAATTCTTAAAGGGGTTCACCATTGCAGAGTAATCGTTCATATGGGATATTATAGCATACTGTGATAATGAGTGGGGGCTAATTTGGGGGTGACTGTGCCCATTCTCTAGAGTGGGTGCTGTCTAATAATGCAGCATCAGAAATTGGGACACATGGGATGGTCTTCTCTCAGATCATAGCTATCTGGTGGAGGGGCTTCCTGAAGTGGGACCCCCATGATTGGCTCATTGTCTGGGGTCATTCTTACAGTCTAAGCATGGTTCTCCCTCCTATCACAATGTCAGCAGATCAGTCTTTCACAGCAATGTCTAGGCTGGATATCTTGTAGCAAACCCTCAGTTGTGAGAAGACTCCACTTTGCATGAGCTTTCAGCTTCTGGTTTAGGAAGAATCAAAACAGAATTACAGAATTTCTTATTGTATGAAGATTTATAGCAGTATAAGACCAGACCATTGGTGATCCTGTTGGGTGTCGCTCTTCTGAATGGTGGTGACTTGGTGACCAAGGGCTCTGGGGCCTGGGAGTCACTCTGTTAGGAGTCAGGACCAGCAGAGGAGCAGAAAGTCCAAGGAGGGGTAAGTACCGAGCATAATGAGTGAGACCGAGGGAGTATTTATTAATACAGATCCCGGCAGGCACAGGGCACTACTGGAGGCTCTGAGAGCAATTGCAGGGCACCACTGGAGGCTCTGGGGAAGGTGCAGGGCATCACTGGAGGCTGAAGGAGCAGGTGCAAGGCGCCACTGGAGGCTCTAGGGGCAGATGCAGGGCGCCACTGGAGGCTCTGGGGACAGGTGCAGGGCATCACTGGAGGCTCTGGGGGCAGGTACAGGGCATCACTGGAGGCTGTAGGGGCAGGGCACCACTGGAGGCTCTGGGAGGAGGTGCAGGGCACCACTGGAGGCTCTGGGGCAGATTCAGGGCAACACTGGAGGCTCTGGGGGGAGGATAGTGTGGGATTTGGGGGCTATATTGTTTATGACCCGGAGACATTATACTATATGGGGGCAGTAACACTAACATGTCTGGGGGAAATCACACTACATTATGTGCTCCCCCTGCAATTTACCCGCCTTCCATGATTTTCCCCCAGGACCCCCTCCTGTTTACACCCCTCATTTATAGGACATAGCGGGGGCCCAGTTTACAGACCCCACTATGACATTAAAGGCTTTACATTTAATTTTTTAACCCTTCCCAGGGCCCCTGACTGTGCGTCTTGTGTTGCAGCTGATATTTTACAGTATGTGACGGTATCTGCACAGCGTGGAGCAGCCTTGAACCCTGTCAGTTACATGAGTCTGGGGGAAGTGGTGGGGGCTGAATACCAAGGTCCTCTCCAGCCCAAACTTAGAAGCTCACGTAGGCTGCCTGCCCGCCCCTGCTGCCCTACTACAGTGCATGCACCCTGCCCGGCACGTATACCCAGCTCCCTCTGCCATATCATATCCTTATCGAGGCACACACCTACCACCCAGACAATGCTCACCTATCCAGGCTCAAGGGCACAGAGGTCACCCTTGCACTACACTGAACCTACCTAGGAGGAATCAGCCAAATCGCCCAGGAATGCATATGGCTGATAACAGAAAGCATTACATCACATGGTCTGTGCATCACATCACTTGCACCCTCTGTTTCAACTGCGATATTTTTGGAAAAAAATTAGTGCGTTTTGGCCAAATGTAGCACAAAAATTACAAACTAGTGACCCAAGCTCCTTATTTCAGAGAGCAAAGAACAAGCACAGAAATGGCGCAAAGTATAAGAGTCCGGGCATTAGCGCCAAATCTGTGACTGTGCTCTGTGACTGAGCTCTGTCACCCAAACAGAAAACTATCGGCTCCAAGAATATGGCGGCCTGGCGTTCATCATCAGTCAAATGAAGGCAGCAAATAAATAGGGGGATGAGCGGCCGCAAGAATCCCGGACACGACCTCGCCGCGCTCTGAGTCCTATTATTATTATTATTATTATCAGAAATTGTGTCTGAGAGAAACTGCAAGAGAAGAAAACATTAAGATTAGACCTCACACAGAGAGGGAGAGACATGACAAGTCCGCCAGACAGAGGGGAACAGGAACGGACCGGGATGTACATGACCCCCAACAAGACACAGAGTGCAATGCAGTATATAACCCCTACACCCAAGACTTGTATTACCTCTGTACAGTAGACTGTCTCTCCATACTACACAGCCTTGTATTATCTCTGTACAGTAGACTGTCTCTCCATACTACACAGACTTGTATTATCTCTGTACAGTAGACTGTCTCTCTATATTACACAGACTTGTATTATATGCTGTACAGTAGACTGTCTCCCACTACAAAGACTTGTATTATCTCTGTACAGTAGACTGTCTCTCCATGCTACATAGACTTGTATTATCTCTGTAGAGTAGACTGTCTCTCTATATTACACAGACTTGTATTATATGCTGTACAGTAGACTGTCTCCCACTACACAGACTTGTATTATAGGCTGTACAGTAGACTGTCTCTCCATACTACACAGACTTGTATTATCTCTGTACAGTAGACTGTCTCTCCATGCTACACAGACTTGTATTATATGCTGTACAGTAGATTGTCTCCCACTACACATACTTGTATTATCTCTGTACAGTAGACTGTCTCTCTATGTTACACAGACTTGTATTATCTCTGTACAGTAGACAGTCTCTCTATGTTACACAGACTTGTATTATATGCTGTACAGTAAACTGTCTTTCCATACTACACAGACTTGTATTATCTCTGTACAGTAGACTGTCTCTCCATGCTACACAGACTTGTATTATCTCTGTACAGTAGACTGTCTCTCCATACTACACAGACTTGTATTATCTCTGTACAGTAGACTGTCTATCCATACTACACAGACTTGTATTATATGCTGTACAGTAGACTGTCTCTCCATACTACACAGACTTGTATTATCTCTGTACAAGTCTGTAGACTGTCTCTCCATGCTACATAGACTTGTATTATCTCTGTACAGTAGACTGTCTCTCCATACTATACAGACTTGTATTATATGCTGTACAGTAGACTGTCTCCCACTACACAGACTTGTATTATCTCTGTACAGTAGACTGTCTCTCCATACTACACAGACATGTATTATCTCTATACAGTAGACTGTCTCTCCATACTACACAGACTTGTATTACTGTATCTCTGTACAGTAGACTGTCCCTCCATACTACACAGACTTTTATTATCTCTGTACAGTAGACTGTCTCTCCATACTACACAGACTTCTATTATTTCTGTACAGTAGACTGTCTATCCATACTACACAGACTTGTATTATCTCTGTATAGTAGACTGTCTCTCCATACTACACAGACTTGTATTATCTCTGTACAGTAGACTGTCTCTCCATACTACACAGACTTGTATTATCTCTTTACAGTAAACTGCCTCTCACATACTACACAGACTTGTATTATCTCTGTACAGTAGACTGTCTCTCCATGCTACACAGACTTGTATTATCTCTGTACTGTAGACTGTCTCTCCATGCTACACAGACTTGTATTATCTCTGTACTGTAGACTGTCTCTCCATACTACACAGACTTGTATTATCTCTGTACAGTAGACTGTCTCTCCATACTACACAGACTTGTATTATCTCTGTACAGTAAACTGCCTCTCACATACTACACAGACTTGTATTATCTCTGTACAGTAGACTGCACAGAAAGGCAGCTCTGGAAGTTTGTGAATTTTTACTGAAGGGCCTAGGTAGGTAAAATATACTTTTCCTTTTTTTTTTTTTTTTTGGTAGAGTTGGAAGGGACCTCAAGGGCCATCGGGTCCAACCCCCTGCGAGTGCAGGTCTTCCTAAATCATCCCAGCTATATGTTTATCCAGATTCTGCTTGAAGATTTCCATTGATGGAGCGCCCACCACCTCCCGTGGCAGCCTGTTCCACTCTCTCACTACCCTCACTGTCAGAAAGTTTTTCCTAATGTCTAATCTGTATCTCTTTCCCTTTAGTTTCATCCCATTGCTTCTTGTACTTCCTTGTGCTAATGAGAATAGGGGAGATCCCTCTGCACTGTGACTACCTTTCAGATATTTGTAGACTGCTATTAAATCTCCCCTCAGCCTTCTCTTCTGCAAACTAAACAATCCCAGTTCTTTTAGCCGCTCCTCATAGGACATGGTTTGCAGACCTTCCACCATTTTGGTTGCTCTTCTCTGGACTTGCTCCAATATATCGATGTCTTTCTTGAATTGAGGCGCCCAGAACTGTACACAGTTCAGGTCATTGTATTTTGGCTGTGTATACATTCAGTACTGAGAATTGCTGAACCCTGAACTAACAGTGAAGTATGGATGGAATTGCCCTTTAAGCAATCTTAGCTTTCAGCTGGTCACATGATCACTGCTGGGAGATATACAAACAGCGATTATTTATTAACTCTACTAATCGATAATAACCTGCCGAACAAATAAAATATCAATATACGGGGGCCGCTGCCAGAGACACCTAATGTACAGGACCTTCCATTCCCTGTCATCCCGCTACATTGTATCTCTTCTTACATTAGTCTTATATAATGCAGTCCTATGTAAATAAAGCTTCATCTTTACTGTAGAATAAAAAGCTGTGCCACGTCCTCATAGATCCCTCTGTCCTCCTTTAGACCCCTCTGTCCTCCAGACTCCTCTGTCCCCCTCCTGTCTCCTCTGTCCTCCTTCAGACCCCTCTGTCCTCTTCTAGACCCCTCTGTCCTCCTCTAGACCCCTTTGTCCTCCTCCAGACCCTTTTGTCCTCCTCCAGACCTCTCTGTCCTCCTCCAGACCTCTCTGTCCTCTTCCAGGCTCCTCTGTCCTCCTCCAGACCCCTCTGTCCTCTTCCAGGCTCCTCTGTCCTCCTCCAGACCCCTCTGTCCCGCTCCAGATCCCTCTGTCCCCCTCCAGACCCCTTTGTCCTCCTCCAGACCCCTCTGTCCTCCTCCAGACCCCTCTGTCCTCCAGACCCCTTTGTCCTCCTCCAGACCCCTTTGTCCTCCTCCAGACCCCTCTGTCCTCCTCCAGACCCCTTTGTCCTCCTCCAGACCCCTCTGTCCTCCTCCAGACTCCTTTGTCCTCCTCCAGGCTCCTCTGTCCTCCTCCAGACCCCTCTGTCCTCTTCCAGACCCCTCTGTCCTCCTCCAGACCCCTTTGTCCTCCTCCAGACCCCTCTGTCCTCCTCCAGACTCCTTTGTCCTCCTCCAGGCTCCTCTGTCCTCCTCCAGACCCCTCTGTCCTCTTCCAGGCTCCTCTGTCCTCCTCCAGACCCCTCTGTCCCCCTCCAGATCCCTCTGTCCCCCTCCAGACCCCTTTGTCCTCCTCCAGACCCCTCTGTCCTCCTCTAGACCCCTCTGTCCTCTCCAGTCTTCTCTCTCCCTCCAGACCCCTCTGAATGTTGAGGAGCAGAAACATTATCATAAAGCAGTTTTCACTACAGTTATGCTCTGTGGCTGATCAGTCCCTTGATGGACCTTTCATACAGTGACGTCTCTTCAGAAGAAACACTTTGATTGACATATCCATCTTCGGGGCCAAGAGTCCAGGCTCTGACCTTCTAACAAGGTGCTCGAGGACACCAGAAGGGGTTATGTCTGGCAGGGGTGTTGTAGGGTGAGAATGCACTTACTGAGGGCTCCTGTACAGGGCCACAGACGGATGTTGCTGCTGTGTCTTTGGTCGTATTGTGACTATGGTATATTTAGTCTTTCTGCTTGGTTGGGATTATATAATGTATATAGTTCCTGCACACGCATCCAGTTCACATTGTATATAGCTCTTGCACACACGTCCATTTCACACTGTATCTCTTGCACACACGTCTAGGTCACACTGTGTATATATCTCCTGCACACAAGTCCAGGTCACACTGTATATAGCTGTTGCACACACGTCCATTTCACACTGTATCTCTTGCACACACGTCTTGGTCACACTGTGTATATATCTCCTGCACACAAGTCCAGGTCACACTGTATATAGCTCTTGCACACATCCAGTGTCACACTTTGTACAGCTCTTACACACGTCCGGTGTCATATTGTGCATAGATCCTGCAGACTCTGCACCCGTCCTTGTCTTGTAAGTTGACAGTGGCATCCATTGTCTGGTAACCTGAGTGCCTGCAAGTGGCGGGTCAGACGTTTCAGAACCTGCCATTATTGTGTGCCGCTTGGCAGTGCCCTGTACCTGGCAGCCATATGCCAGTCTCTCCTGCTGCACATCCAGAGCTGCGCTCAGCCAGCAAGTCCAGTCTTGCAGTCCTTCGCCACGGCTTTATTTGTTGTTGGAGGCCTCTTGTATTCATTGACGTTGGGCAGAGATTTGAGAACTTTAATCGCGTGGAACCGCAAGCTCCTCTTTTGTTTCTGCGTCTATAAAACAGAACCCTGCGCGCCCGTCTATTGTTACCCCCCATTACATGAGATACATGTGTCTGGAACGTTTCCAGATCCGCACGATTAGCGCTGGCTGGAGGAGTGGGAAAAGCAAAGAGTTTCCTCAAGCGGAACCGTGAAATCCATAGCGAGCCCTGGACTGGAGAGCGAAGCCGGGAGGCCGGAGGCTGGGGATGAGGCTGTGTTTACACTGCGGCCTCCATAGTCAGTGACCGTGGTCCTGAGAGTGCGTCTGTAATAAAGGAATTAAAGACGTTCAGAGAGTCAACCAGCGGCCATCCTAAGAGAAGATACGCAGCCGTTGCAGAGAAGAGCTGGATATTTGGCACTGGGGTTATCTGAGGGCGTCGATAGGAAATCGCAGAACCTGCTGTCAAACTCATGACAAACTCAGCACTGCTACATCCATACAGGAGGTTCGTGAGCCATCTAATGTGTGGCCCATTACTAATGACATGATGAGGGTTATGATCCATGTGTCGTGTCTGGTCATGTATCGGGGTCTGTCCTGGTAGATTGTGTAGTGTAGTCAGGGCTGCCATTAGGAATTTTGGGGTCCCATAAAAGCAAATTTTGCCCTCACTTGAATTGAAGAAACATCAGCTGGGGAGAGGGTGATTCACACGTGGCAGATCCCAATAAAGGAGAGTGGCCTGTCCTAGGGGAGCGGCCTGTCCTCGGGGGAGTGGCCTGTCCTAGGGGAGTGGCCTGTCCTAGGGGGAGTGGCCTGTCCTAGGGGAGCAGCCTGTCCTAGGGGAGCGGCCTGTCCTAGGGGGAGTGGTCTGTCCTAGGGGAGCGGCCTGTCCTAGGGGAGCGGCTTGTCCTAGGGGGAGTGGCCTGTCCTAGGGGAGCGGTCTTTAGAAAAGGGCACAACTAAATCAGTTTGTATGTTCTTCCCATGTTTGCGAGGGTTTCCTCCAGGGACTTCGGTTTCCTCCCACTCTCCAAAAGACAGACTGATAGGAGATGTAGATTGTGAGCCCTATATGGGACAGTGACTGACAATGGCTGTGGAATATGATGGCGCCATACAAGTAAGCATAAAATAAAAATAAAATTCAGATCCCAATTAATAATATAAGACCCCATTCTTATTTCTGATGTCTGCAGATATTGGGTTCCTTTGGCTTGTGTTGCCGATGTATGGGTCACGTCGCAGTTTTGTCATTTAGTAATGTATATTACTTCCGTGGATTTATTAGCTTTCACTTTTCTACAATCAAGTTTTAGTAATTTGTAGCATTTATTTTTCAGACATTACTAACATGTTAATGAAGGAGTATAATTCTAGGAGGATCCTGGTGTACTGGAGTTAGACACGATAGGAGCTGAGCCACAGACTCATCCTTCTCAATGGGAGGAATTTCTGTGACTAAACCTCTTTTTTGTGTCCTTAACTTATTGATATATAGTTATATCTGTATACACCAGTAGTAATACACATACTGAAGAGGTGTAATTTAGACATTATACTGTGTGGAGGAGCCACTATGGGACATTATACTGTATGGAGGCCAATATGGGACATTATACTGTACGGAGGCCACGATGGGACATTATACTGTGTGGAGGGGCCACTATGGGACACTATACTCTGTGGAGGGGCCACTATGGGACATTATACTGTGTGGAGGGGCCACTATGGGACACTATACTGTATGGAGGCCACTATGGGACATTTTACTGGGTGGAAGCGCTACTATGGGCCATTATACTGTACGGAGGCCACGATGGGATATTATACTGTGTGGAGAGGCCACTATGGGATATTATACTGTGTGAAGAGGCCACTATGGGACACTATACTGTACGGAGGCCTATGGACTGTGTGGAGGGGCCACTATGAGACATTATACTGTGTGGAGGGGCCACTATGGGACATTATATTGTACAGAGGTCACTGTGGGCATTATACTTTCTGGAGACCACTTTGGGTCATTATAGCGTTTGTAAATGGTGCATTATACTGTGTGGGGGCCAGGAAAGAGGCGCTATTGAGGGGCCCAAGTAAAAAGTTTGCTATGGGGCCCAGTCTTTGCTAGTTACGCCCCTGTAAATTACACCAATGACAACCTCTGTTGTGTGTTTAGGACAAGGTCTTGATGGGTTTGTAGATATGAATGTTCAGGTAAAGGCGAGATCATAGAAGAAATACCAAGGAAAGTGATATCAGTAATGGCAGAAAAATACAGAGAGTCAGCGTTAATAACAGAGAATGGAGAAGGACGTGACGTCACTCTTGTCTGTGCGGTGACCGGAGGATCCTGACCCCAAATGTCTCCATCATCTCACTTATTACTGAGTAGTCAGAACACATAATGAAAGAAAAACATGAGGAAGGAGGGGACGCCACTCACACGGGGAGACTCCCCCAGAGGCCAGGGGTGCAACCAACCCACGGGGCCCAACAGGGGAATAGCTGACCATACCAGACGACTGTCATTAGGATCAGCAGGAAATAAGAAGATGAGAGAGAGGAAACCCAGAGCCCCCATAGAAGTAGTACTGTGCAGAATCCACAGAATCAGTGCACGGGAAGTGGTACTGTGCACTGTCCATGTATACAGCACAAGAGAAGTGGTACTGTGCACTGTCCATATATACAGGAGGAGAGAAGTGGTATTGTGCACTGTCCATATATACAGGACAATAGAAGTGGTACTGTGCACTGTCCATATATACAGGAGAAGAGAAGTGGTACTGTGCAGAACCCACAGAATCAGTGCACGGGAAGTTGTACTGTTCAATGTCCATATTCACTTGTCCACTTCTCTTAACATGTATATATGGACAATACACAGTACCACTTCTTTTATTCTGTATATATGAACATTGCACAGTAGAAGAGAAGTGGTACTGTGCACAGTCCATATATATATAGGACTAGAGAAGTGGTACTGTGCACAGTCCATATATACAGGAGCAGAGAAGTGGTACTGTGCACTGTCCATATATACAGGAGAAGAGAAGTGGTACTGTGCAGTGTCCATATATACAGGACTAGAGAAGTGGTACTGTGCAATGTCCATGTATACAGGATAAGTGGTACTGTGCACTGTCCATGTATACAGAATAAGAACACTTGCCATGTATGCAGGAATTTCTGTAACAACCCTGCTGTACCTTGCTGCCCTGTACATGTACTACAACCCCCAGCATGCTGCATTAATCCCCTGCTCTTCATGTTCAGGCCACTTATTGGTTCCTCTATATAAATGTTAGGCTCTGAGCTCCACTCCCAGTGTTTAGGTTGGGATGGAGTAAGCCATTGCCGAGCTCTTGGCTGCCTAGTATAACTCCAAGCTGGTGTCAGTCAGAGCCGGTGACCACCCAGCAGTAAGCTACACACATCTCAGGAGATCTCTTCTTACTCCCTTAAAATTTACATTAAGACTGTTGTGAAAAGTCAAATTTTTTTCTTCGGGAATCTAATGTTGGGCTGAGCTCCCACTGACTCATGAGTGGCTCTTAGTACATGTGTACATGAGGAGTCCATCAGGAGGAGGAGTATTTAGACTTCAGCCCGATGCACAGTGACAGCTGCCCCATCTGTTTATAATGTACTGGAATTATCTCCAGGTGAAACATCTCCTCCAAGACATGGCGTAGGCTTCAAGCAGTAGAAGATTGCCAACTCCATGCTCTGAAAACAGGGCTAAAAAGGTGCTGGAAAGGTCAGAAGATCACTGGAAGAATACCTGATTATAGTATTAAGATCACCAGATATAGTCAGCAGTAGAGGTCTATCAGGATGACAATACCATGATGATACTACTATAGTATGAAATTTACTATGGTGGTACTACTATAGTATGAGGTCTACTATGATGATACTACAATAGTATGAAGTCTGCTAGGATGATACTACTATAGTATGAGATCTACTATGATGATACTACTATAGTATAAGGTCTACTATGATGATATTACTATATATTAGGTCTACTATGATGATACTACTATAGTATGAGGTCTACTGTAATGATACTACTATAGTATGAGGTCTACTATAATGATACTACTATAGTATGAGGTCTATTATAATGATACTACTATAGTATGAGGTCTAACATGATGATACTACTATAGTATGAGGTCTACTATAATGATACTACTATAGTATAAGGTCTATTATGATGATAATACTATAGTATGAGGTCTACTATGATGATACTACTATACCATGAGGTCTACCATGATAATACTACTATAGTATAAGGTCTACTATGATGATACTACCATAGTATGAGGTCTACTATGATGATACTACTATACTATGAGGTCTACCATAATGATACTACTATAGTATAAGGTCTACTATGATGATACTACTATAGTATGAGGTCTACTATAATGATACTACTATAGTATGAGGTCTATTATAATGATACTACAATAGTATGAGGTCTAACATGATGATACTACTATAGTATGAGGTCTACTATAATGATGCTACTATAGTATGAGGTCTACTATAATGATGCTACTATAGTATGAGGTCTACTATAATGATACTACTATAGTATGAGGTCTACTGTAATGATAATACTATAGTATGAGGTCTACTATAATGATACTACTATAGTATGAGGTCTACTATAATGATACTACTATACTATGAGGTCTATTATAATGATACTACAATAGTATGAGGTCTAACATGATGATACTACTATAGTATGAGGTCTACTATAATGATACTACTATAGTATGAGGTCTATTATAATGATACTACAATAGTATGAGGTCTAACATGATGATACTACTATAGTATGAGGTCTACTATAATGATACTACTATAGTATGAGGTCTACTATGATGATACTACTATACTATGAGGTCTACCATGATGATACTACTATAGTATAAGGTCTACTATGATGATGCTACCATAGTATGAGGTCTACTATGATGATACTACTATACTATGAGGTCTACCATGATGATACTACTATAGTATGAGGTCTACTATAATGATACTACTATAGTATGAGGTCTACCATGATGATACTACTATAGTATGAGGTCTACCATGATGATACTACTATAGTATGAGATCTTCTGTGATAATAAATAAATAAGGACCTTGATGATCTTCCATGATTTCTGAGCATCTCCTTATTTCTATAGTTTAGGGTCTTACAAGATGACTATAGAGTTTATTCTATCATCAGGTTCAGTATGAAGAATCTCATGCGATATAAGGTCGGTCAGTGCAGTTGTGGGAATCTTCAGTATTTGAGGTCAGTCATGAACATCTCCTATCCTGAGGCGATCAGAAAATCAGGTGAAGAATTTTGGGCAGTCTGTACACCCACCTGGAATACCTGGTCTATTCTCTGGCCCTCCCCCATGCTGTCTCTTAACTAAGTAAATATCATTGCTTGAGGTGACACAAGGTTCATAAACCTGCAATGTTCTTGTTAACACGTCCTCATCGCTGTTGTTCCTTTAATTAGACCGGTGACACATGGAAAATGAGTGTGAATGGTGTCCAGTTTCGTGCAGTCTACTTGTTAAAAGCCTCTGCAAACAAACCCTTCAGTAAATTCATCAGTACCCCCTTCCTATATGTCTCCTCAGTAGACAATGAAGGCGTTACCCCAATAGGATCTGATCGGTAGTAACCCGGCATGGCCACTACACAATGGATGGAGTTGTGATCACAACTGTCTATAGTAATGTCATTGTCCCAAACTCCAACCATACATGAGAAGCACAAGACCCTAATGTTAGTGACCTGTGTTGGGGGTACATGTGCAATAAAGGGACCATAGAAGATCAAAAATCTATTAAGTATGGGCACCACATCCCTCTCCACCTATGAGCGGTCCTGGGAAGGTTCATATATCTAAAATTCTCTACCCCATGGACTCCATCAAAACTTGAACAACTCTGATCTCGTACATGTTAACCAATGTTGGGGTATTTCACTGCTAAGCCTATCTTTTGCCTTTTGAATGGGGTTTCATCTCAGGGGCTTCATGGTGGTTCTGGACTGGCAAAGACACCCATCTTCAGACCAGGGCACTGGCAGTGTCTGGTGTCAGAGTTGGGGATCTGGTCTGGGGTCTGACTTAAGGGTCTGTGCTGAGGTCGTATTTAGAGGTGTGGTTGGAGTTTTGATATTGCAGTCTGCTCTGGGGTCTGATTTAGGGGTCTGTGGTTTCATTTTGAGTCTGATCTGGAGTCTGATTTAGGGGTCTTGTCCAGGATCTGATTTTGGGGTCTTGTCTGGGCTTTCATTTAGGAGTGTGGTCTGTCTGATTTTGAGTCTGATTTAGGGGTATTGTCTGGGGTCTGGTTTTGGGGTCTGCTCGGGGTTCTAATTAATTTGGTAATGGATTAATTTAGGGGTCTCGTCTTCACTTAGAGGTCTGTTTGGGTGGTTTAATTAATTCTGGGGTCTGGTCTTTGGTCTGAATAACTTTAGGTTCCTAGCTTGAGGTCTAGAATAATATAGGGGTCTGGCTTAGGGTATGAATGAATTTAGGGGTCTGTTATAGGAGTAAATTGATTAATGGGTCTGATTTTTTGGTCTAAATATCTTTTTTTTTAAAATCTTGACCTAAGTCCCCCTTAAAAGAAAATAATTTCAGAAATTCTCGAATACTAGAAAGATTGGGAAGCTCTCCCTCAGGTTTTCAGGAGACCCCGTTTCTATTCACTGGACCATATGTGTACAACCACATGTCTTCCCATGGTTCCCCCATACAGTGGTCCTCACAGCAATTACCATTGTTGCCCAATATTATGGTCCCAGGACCAATTCTGGAAGAACATGGATGGAGCAGACTCAAAATGGGTTACTTTGCCCTTAGTCAACAAAAAGTTTCTGATCCACCACTTCACCATAAATGGTATTTTGATGGCCCATATCCCAGTGGAGAAGTTCTTTCAAGTGGTACCTCCCTACTCCAAAAGTATGGATTGGAGTCTTCATATGGATTTATTGGACCTTTATATCAGCTACAAGATGTTCCTGTGTCCAGCACGTATGCGTCATGCATAGAATTACTGCAAGATGAGAACATGTGGTGTACGTCTCCAAGACCTCTACCACTAGGTACTAATTATATCGACAGTGTCTCCCCCGAGGAATGTCATGAATGTACAGCACAAGACTCCTGGAATCTGTCCTGCAGAAGATAATTGAGCAGTAGTCATTGAGTAGTCATCTCCATGTTGCCCATGACTGGCAGTAAGCAACCATGGTTTGTTTGGCGCATGCTGCCACAAGCTGTAAAACATGGGGGGTCAGCAGCCGTGCCCCTGCTGTAGAAGATCAGCCACCCACCTGGCAAGGCAGAGGTTAAGTGCACATAGTGACCTCATAGATTACAAGAGACCCTGGTCAAGTTACTTGCCAGACCTGGAGTCAGATCTTCAACGTGAAATGCAATATCTGGCACTGGTGGAAGCTCTGACATGACTCGGAGGGTGGAGGGGCAAAAAGTTGTGGTTTATTTCATGCATTTAATCAGCACAGTGACAATAAGTGAAAACTTAATTGAAACTGGAGATGATCAACGGCCAGAGTAAGATTCTGATATTCTGATGATCCAAACAGCAACATGAACGAATGTCCTAAAGATGTCACCAAACTGGAGCTGAACTCCACCTCTAGTACTGCAGGCAGGGGGAAGTCGTATCACATGCCTTAATATGTGCACCATTAGGACATACTGAAAGGGTAGATTCATGTATCTAGTAACAAATAGAAGTGGTCACTGGTACTTCTATCTGTTGTACAGTAGACTGTCTCTCCATACTACTCAGACTTGTATTATCTCTGTACAGTAGACTGTCTCTCCATACTACACAGACTTCTATTATCTCTGTACAGTAGACTGTCTCTTCATACTACACAGACTTGTATTATCTCTGTACAGTAGACTGTCTCTCCATACTACACAGACTTCTATTATCTCTGTACAGTAGACTGTCTCTTCATACTACACAGACTTCTATTATCTCTGTACAGTACACTGTCTCTCCATACTACACAGACTTGTATTATCTCTGTACAGTACACTGTCTCTCCATACAACACAGACTTGTATTATCTCTGTACAGTAGACTGTCTCTCCATACTACACAGACTTGTATTATATGCTGTACAGTAGACTGTCTCTCCATACTACACAGACTTGTATTATCTCTGTACAGTAGACTGTCTCTCTATACTACACAGACTTGTATTATCTCTGTACAGTAGACTGTCTCTCCATACTACACAGACTTGTATTATCTCTGTACAGTAGACTGTCTCTCCATACAACACAGACTTGTATTATCTCTGTACAGTAGACTGTCTCTCCATACTACACAGACTTCTATTATCTCTGTACAGTAGACTGTCTCTTCATACTACACAGACTTGTATTATCTCTGTACTGTAGACTGTCTCTCCATACTACACAGACTTGTATTATCTCTGTACAGTGGACTGTCTCTCCATACTACACAGACTTGTATTATCTCTGTACAGTAGACTGTCTCTCCATAATACACAGACATGTATGATCTCTTAATATTAGACCGCCCTCACCCTCTTACACTCCTAAAAGAGGTTCTGCAGCAGCTGGACTTTTGACTATAAAGCACAATGTACCCCTAGTAACCATGCCTGGGAGTTCTGTGACAGATCAGTTGTTAATGGGGGAAACTTTCACCTTTTTACTGTGATTATCACAACCCTACCTGGTCCCCAACTGCAGCGGGCAGGGATTCCAGGTACCCAGCAAATATGGGATTGATGTCTGCATTACATATACAGTGTGTGTGTATATATATATATATATATATATATATATATATATATATATATATAAAATCTGTTGGAACTAGAGGGGCCGGCAGCAGTTAATATAATGTAATAATGTGAGGAGGTCCTGTAGTGCCTCCTGGCAGACCTGGTAATGTGACCCCCAGAGGGGTATAATTATAGAGTGTCCCTAGTTCTGCTCAATGGAGAACCTGACATCTCAGCTGCTGAAATGCCAGGCAGGGCACATGGTGTAAGGGTGAGAGGCAAACTGCCGGGAATGTCTGATCATATGACCTCACAGAATGACAACAATCTCCAGACAAAGTCTCAGCTATGGTGAGAAGAGCAGAGGACTAAACAAACACTGCCCATGTGCAGGACGTCTCGTAACTTTTATAGGGCTACTGTGGGAAATGTGTCCATATTCCTTCATGGATGTCCCCCATTGGAGGTCACAAGGAGATACTAAGAATGCACAAGGCGACCACCGGCCCAGACCGTAACATTCATATCTCCTTTGTATCCATCTCATACCTGGAGATGAAACGCTGAACTTTGTGAGATGTTGAACACATAAGCTCTTGACATATACTTTGAGACATTTATGAGGCTCAGGGAGACAAGTTACTATAGTACGCAACAAAGAGCGTCTATCTCTCTGGTGGAACCAACCTGTCCACCAACCACATGGGCAACCAATTAATTAAAATGTGAAGGGTGTAATACTCTCTTTGTCCTGCGGTGGCACTGCAGCGAAATTGAAAACTTACTCCTCACTTTCTCTACTGATCACAACTGATCAGAGAAAACTTCAACCAAAAAGTTATAGATCAAAGTGTAGAAAACCTGAGTCTGCAGGACACGTGGTGGTCATAGACTACATGGCACAGTACAGGTGGCATCTACCATATGATATTGTCAGGCTTGTTGTCAGTGCTCTTGTTGGGTCATATATAATGGGATTTTCATCCACAGCTGACCTCGGGGGGCCGAACAGCATATGGGGGTTCACATTACAGCTGAGTTGAATGTCCTTAGAAACATCTTGGCGTCATCAGATCTCTGTGCAGGAGAAGTGTTAATGTAGGAGGGAGCGGAGCCAGCACCAGGTCACTACAGTTCAGGCATGGCCTACAATGAGGATGCCGCACCGTGACAATTATGGGAGTTTGGATAGGGAGGGGTTAAGTCAGGGTGTCAACTCTTTAAGGGGATGCCTGTATTGGACAATGGAGGGGTCCCCTGATGTGGCCCCTATTGTATAGTACACAAGCAGGCAACTTTTTTGCAGACTGAAACCTTATTTTCCCATAATGCACCATATCCCTGACTCAACGTACAGAAAGTAATATCACGTGAAGGGGTGGAGCCTGACACATCTACAGTCGAGAAAACTGTTGTCATGGAGATAAGAAATTCACTGCTACAATGTAGGATCTGGACGGTAACAGTAACTATGGGCGGTGCCTTTAATATACCCTGAGGAGGAGGAGGAGGAGCAGGTTCTCCGGGAGGGTTCCATTTAGATTGTGAATGGTTTCCCAATCTCCTTCAGGATTTGGTGTCTGAGCAGAGTCGGGCCCCTGGGAGCCTGACAGATATTTCTACAGTATATGACTATTAACCCTTTCTGTGCTAGTCTCCATTACTGTGAAGGTTATGGTTAAAGATGGCAGATCCTTGTGAGATTCTTCTACCTCTGTCATCCCTTCTTCCTGGTGATGTTACAGGTCCTGGTCCTGAAGCCAGTGACTGAGTCTTACTGGTCACACTGGGCATGCTGTGGTCATGATGCTTTAATGCTAGCCTCATGTTGTTGGTGTTCCCCATCTGACCACTTTGGCCTTTCTTAAGGGCCAATGATGTCACCCAGGAGGCCAGAAGACAACCAAAGAAGACTATGAGGGAGCCCAGAAGAGGAGAGGGAAAGGGGGTTTCAGTTTATCATGTTTCCACACCACCACCGGGCCTCCGATTATAATCTGGGGTCTGAAGAGTCACCGGAGAGTAATGGAGATTTGTGGGTGGAGAATTCCAAAAGTTTTCGTTATGATGATCTTATAAACATGTCATATGAGAGGTCCTGAATGTATCTACATGAGGTCACATCACTGCCCACGACTCGTCTTCTCCTTGAGGGGTCACCCCCACGGTCTGGGAAAGGTGACTACATTGACATATTCTTTCTGGATCTTTCCTCGCCTTCGTGTAGTTCCTCCTGGCAATCCAGATCACCCATGAGACAAAGCAGAGGCTTCATCTGAGCAAAGAAGTCAAGATGACAACTAAGGAAGTCTAGCTCAATGAGATAGGAAGTAGCTAACTTCTTCTCCAGCTCAGATCTGTCACAAAACTACTCAGAGTTCTACATTTTGTAACTAATTTGGTGCAAACCACAAAAACGTATCTGACGGTCAGACAATCCACCAGTTCTTCATATTGTGCCGGTTATTTTCCTCTGATGGTGCGCTGTTGTTTTTCTTCACCGCTCGCACTTTGCTTCCTTACATTGATTATATGGCTGGCGCTGATATGGCTCCTATATGAGGAAGATATCACACCTGCAGACATGGCCGACCATAGGTTAAGCATCCTCTCCGGGACTGCTGTGAGCCCTGACCTGATCTCCAGACTCTAGAGGGCGCAGTATGTCTAACCTGTCCTTCTCTTTACCAGTACCTTAGGGTGCCACCTACAGGTTTCGAGAAGTAACTGCAGGTCACATAAATTCTCAGCTTTTGCCCGTGATGGCGGCGACACCCACATGAGATATGAAGCTTCGAGGAGTTATTGGCATCTATTTTATAAGACAGAATTAACTGGACAGTCAGAGGACGTTGTCCTTAAAATAACCTCCCATCTCCTGCCCCCATGTGCTGTCCTTGTCCAGTTCTATCTCATCCCCTGCAGACTGTTATTCTTCACATTGGCCGCAGAGTATTTTCCTGTTCCCCGTTCTCAAGGTGAAGATTTCGCGTTGAGCTTGTTTGGTTGAGGTTACTCAGAAGTTCTTTCTTCCAATGTGATATGATGGAGGAATACCAGGAAGAGCCGCGTCAGCCAAGACCTGCTCACTCCGCAGGACGGCCGAGGAGCCGCATCACTTTATGTCAATCTGAGGAGTCAGTCAGGAGAAAGAACCCCAACATCAATTACTAAGTGAAGTTCTGCAGCAACTGACCCCCATAATCTAACAACAACCCCCCCATACAAAAGTAAGAAGATACAGCAATCTATATCTCCTTCTTACCCTCCACATACTAATAGATAATACTGGCCATTGACTATTATTGCTGACAACCAGCCTGTACATATCATGTCTGAGAGGTTGTCACAGCCGCGCCCCCTGTTACTGACATCACTGAGTGGGCTGGTCTTTGTGATGTGATATCAGAGCTGTGCTGAGTTTTCTGACCAATCACTTGTCTCTCCCTCCTCTGCCTTCAGTAGTGCAGTCACTAGTGGTGTGATAATCTGCAGCTGCGCCTCCCTCCTCCCTCTCACTTAGGTATTTACTCCTAATGTTTTTCATGACTGATTTTCTTATCAGAAAGTTCATCTCCTGGAAGATGGTAATCTTGACTAGAAATATGTTGTGAATATTTGCCGGACTCCATTTGTGCAGCATATATAGGAGTTCCCGGGCTCCTGAGGACGCTTTGCACGCTAAAAGTGGGCAGAGTCATAGCAGCTGCCACCCAGCTTTCTAGGAAACTGATAAAGTGTAACTGGGAATGATCTTAGGCTTGGCAGATATTCGGCTGTTATGAAAGTGTTATCAGAGGAGGGGGGCACCTGGGGTGAGATGTATGGGATATATATAGCTGTGCCCGCTGGGCCTGGCACACCAGAGATCTCTGCCAGAGATAATTATTATTTATGGTTGGTTAATGCTCTTAATGAGAACTAATGATCCTGGCATCAAACAGGGTGGCGTGTCGCAACATCACCCTGGAGACCCACAGATACCAGCCAGGGCGGCCCTGCGGAGTTATAGAAATCGCCATCATACCCCATTAACACAATACTCCTCCACTGCTGCTGTGGCGACATACAAACACAACGCGCGGCGTCCACAGAAGAAGAACAACAGCAAACACACAGCAACCATCTGAAGGCGGTCACCAAAATGTGTAGTGACAAATATGGTGAGCGGTGATGTTACCTCCTGTATAATATAACATATATCTGGAGAGTAGTGATGTCACTTCCTGTAGAACATATACCTGGAGAGCGATGATGTCACCTCCTGTATAACATATATATGGAGAGTGGTGATGATGTTACCTCCTGTATAATACAGTATAACCAATTCCTGGAGAGCATTGATGTCACTTCCTATATAATATAACCAATATCTGTAGAGCGATGATGTCATCTTCTGTATAATATAACATATATCTATTGATGTCACCTCCTGTATAATATCACTGATATCTGGTGATGTCACTTCCTGTATGTGTAGGCATAGCTCCCAACCGTCCCACATTTAGGGGGACAGTCACGATTCTAAGCTCCAATCCCGTGGTCCAACACAGTTTACCGCATGTCCCGCTCTGTCCCTGAAGTGTTTTACTTAACAATCTTTCCCCCGATCACTGCCCGCTCTTATAACAGATAAAAGGCTGTGGTGATCAGGGGAAAGCTTCACTACTGTACAAGGACCTGTATGACATCACACAGTCACATGACTAGGTGGGCGTGTCAATGTCCCATGCAGTCAAGAGATGGAGAGATGTGCAGTCTAAGGTACTGAGAGGGGGGGGAGGGTGTGAGATGCAGGTGGAAGTGTGTGTGTGTGTGTGTGTGTGTGTCTGAAGACAGAACGGCAGGGGATCGAGGAAAGGTGAATATCATTATACTAGAGGCAGAGATGGAAGGGGAACATTATACTGGGAGCAGAGATGAAGGGGTGGACATGAAACTGGGGCAGAGATGAGGGGGAGCATGAAACTGGGGACAGAGATGAGGGGGGCATGAAATTGGGGGCAGATGGAGGGGAATATGAAACTGGGGGAGAGATGGAGGGGTAGATGAAACTGGGGGCAGATGAAAGGGGATATGAAACTGGGGAGAAATGAAGGGGGGAAATGAAACTGGAGCAGAGATGGAGAGGGGACATGAAACTGGGGTAGCTGAAGGGAGTCACTTAAACTGGGGGGACATTAAGGGGGACATTAAACTGGGGAGAACTGGAGGGGGCATTAAACCATGGGAGTAGCTGGAGGGGGACCTGTCTGCCTCTACAGTAGTTGCTCCCAGTTTAATGTCCCGCTCCAGCTACCCCTACGGTTTAATGTCTGCTTCTAGCTGTCCGAGTTTAATGTCCCCCTCTAGTTGCCCCCAGGTTCCTTTCCCACTCCAGCTACCATTAATTTATGAAAAATGTAGCAGTATTCAGCTCACCCTGTAAACTTGTAATGAAGATCTCCTGGAGAGCTCGGTACACAGGTGGACTCCAACCCGTTAACACATGGTAGTGCCATTAATTTATTGCCTCCAGGTACTCCAGTTTCATGTTCCCTCTAGTTTCCCCCAGTTTAAACTGGGGCACCAGGAGAGGGACTTAATACTGTGGGGCAGTTGGAAGGGAACATAATAATGTGGGGACATATAATTTATGGGTGACTGTAGGAGGAGTATACTATGTGGGGGCACATGAAAAATGAATGAGAATGGGCGGAGTCAACATAAAAGTGGGTGGAGCTAAATTTGCCACGGCGCTCTATGTGTGCTGCACATTTACTCCCTCTATCTGTTCTTCAAAAGTTGGGACGTATGTGTGTAGGATAAATAGGGATATTATTGATTGTCACTTTATAAGTTATGGCCACCATCTTGCTGTATTGGTTTAGGCCACTGTTGAATCTGTCTAGGGTTTCGGGGTAACTGTAACACGCAATAGTTTGATCTCCATTCTAGCTACACCTGCTTCTGGTAATGTAGTTAGAAGTGGGGGAAAGGGGGACTTGGACAAAACAGAAGATCAAGGACCTAGAGATTCAGAGAAACTAGGCTCGAGCACTCAGTGTCAGGCAGCTGATGTAAAGGCAAATAAAGTAATAGAACGTAGAAGCCTGTTGTAATACAGAGGCCACGTGGATACAGTTCGGAGGGGCAGTTGAGGGGCATCTCTATATGGAATGATCTTCATCCAACCACCTCACCCCTAGTCATTGTATCTCCAGTGTCCTCCTCTGACTCTCATTGTCTCTAGAGATCAACTACTTCTGTCTCCTTAAAGCTACACCATATTGTTTGGTAACTTGAGGAAGACATCCCCAGGTGGTGCCTCAGGTCCCTCTGCTGCCCCCAACTGGGGCTAATTCAATATCCTCCTGTACAAAAAAAGAGAGGTGACAGCTGGAAACCAGCCAGGATAAGAGGGGTTGTAGTGCCATCTAGAGATTCAAAACAGGTTTGACAGAATATAGCAGAGGGAGCTTGTGAGAGGTCATACTGTGAGCAGGGCCTTGCAGATAACACTACAGGACCCTTTTGTCAGCCTCACCCTGTGTACAGACCCGTTACACTTTATACCTCCCAGTAAGTGCACTGTAATATTCAGGGATCTCTCATTAACCTAAGCTAAAAAATACATTTTTCTGTTCTTTTTGAATTTTCCCTGCAAAAAAGCATGTCATCAGACTTTACACCCTTGGGGACTGAGAGAGCTGAGTCCTTTTATATGTCACCAATGAGGCACTGTAATCTTCAGGGATCAAAATGTATGAGTAAACTAAGCGAACAATACATGTTCTTGTGGTTTAGCTATTGGTACTGCAAAAGGTCATGTGATCAGATTTCTGTACTCGAGCACTGAGGGAGCTGAGTCCTTTTATAGACTAATAAGGAAATATTTATCTTCAGGGATCAGGAATAAACTAACAAACTAAAATACTTTTTTTGTTCATGTATTTTTCCTGCAATAAAGCATTTCAGAAGGGTTTACACCCTTGAGCACTAAGGGAACTTAGTTGATTCATTTATGTTTCATTCCTGAAGATTACAGAGAATCCTTAGTGACATCTGATCACATGACTTTTTTTGCAGGAAAACATTGTATTTAACTTGATTCATGATCTTGTGATCAGATTTCTACACTGTTGAGCGCTGAGGGAGCTTAGTTCTTTTATACGTTACCAATGAAACACTGTAATCTTCATAGATTGGTAAACTCAACAAAATTTTATTTTTATTTATGTATTTTCCCTGAAATTAAACATATAATCGTATTTTACACCCTTGAACACTGAGGGAGTTTATCTACTTATATGTCACCAATGAAGCACTAGAATCTTCAGGGATCCAAATAAGTCAATAAACTAATTTAAAAAATGTATTTTACCTGTAATATGTCATTTGATCAGTCATTTCTACACTCTTGAGCACTTAGGGAGCTTAGTCATTTGCCACCAATGAAGTGATACACGTCAGTGACATCACCAGTCTCTCTCCAGTGACCACTGAGGCCACTGTTTAGTCTCGGCTCCAAATCTAAACTAAACTAAATGTTATTGTTGTTTCCGTATCTTTCTGCAAAATAGCAAGTTTTTCACCCTTGAGCACTGAGGGAGCTTAATCTTTGTATGTCACTAATGAAGCCGAGTGAAGTAACCTGACAAATTGTAAGTCAAAAGGATTGAAGAGGCTAAGTGCATCTTATTCATACAGCAGCACTTTCTTCTGATGACATCATCGGTGCCTGGCAGCAGCGGGCTGCCACATCTATAGCTCATGCTTCCATATTTCCAGCTACAAGGGGAGAACTTGAAGCCCCAAAGTCCCAATGCAAAAGCTGTCAGAGGGCTCGCCCTACCATGATTGATGATACTGATGCCTTCTTATGGGGCTCAGTAACTGAGACTTGGGTGTGCTTATTACTTGTGCACCCCCTCCAGCTACACCCCCTATATCTATGGGCCATCAATCTATATGTAGAATGTGTATTAGTAGTTCATAGCCTAGTATGCCCCCTGCAGTGCAGAACATGGAGCTACACCGATAAATTTAGCAGCAAGAGTAAAAATAGACGATGGAGACGTCAACAATAAGAAGTGATTGTGTCTATTCTCGGAGTCTAATTAGAGGGCAGCTCAGAAGAGACGGCGTCATACGGAGAGAGACAGGTGACCGCTCTGTGTAAGGGAAGGAGACATGCTGTACTAATATAGACTCAGCGAGGAGATGGTCACCTTGTACTAGCCTCGTGGACTCAGATCTGCTGCTCAACACGTGGGGCGCTCAGGGGACAGGTACAAACGCAATGAATGATCCAGAGCTCAAAGAGTGTCTTTCCAAAAATAAGTGACCCCCTGTGTGCGGCTGATACACAGATGAATGAAAGGTTTACCCCAGGTTCTCACCACCATATAACATCACTGCAGACCATTGCACTGGGAATCGTCAAAGGGACAGGACAAGTCTGTATAGAGCGGAGGAGCAGTCGGTCCTATGGCAGGACTCGGCCCACCATTACATATAGCTCCAGTGGTGGACACCTTGTGCTCCAAGGTCAGACACAGATCTATAGCTGGAAGTCCTGCACGATCATACAATGGGGAGCAAAAGTTATAGGCAGTGTGGGGGGAAAGAAATAGTAGAGTTAATAGTTTAGTTTTGTCACTTACCAACATAATGTAACTGTAGTAAAGAAGAAATGTCAATCGATATTTGGTATGACCTTTGCCCTTTGGAGTCTTGAAAGTGACCCCAGATAGCGCCGATCTCAACATCATCCAGTCTGTCTGGGATGACATGAAGATAGAGACGGATCAGAGCAAGCCTATATCCACAGAAGATCTGTGCTTAGTTTTCCAAGATGGCGACAGGAACAAGCTCCCTGCCCAGGTCTGCCAAAAACTATCTGCAAGTACCGAGAAGAATTAATGGAAGGCAAAGGGCAAAGGTCACACCAAATACTGATGGTATTTACATTGCTCTTTTCTTCAGACACAAAAATATACTATTAACCCTTCTCTTTCTGGAGGCATTCTTACTGCGCAGCATTTTAACCACACCTTGCATGTAGATCCATCTACTCCATTAGTGGTTACTTTATGGTCCAAGTGTAGAACTGAATCCAGGGGTCCTGCACGGCCATAGATGTGGGTAAAGCCATAGAGTCTCTACAATGGTCACTTATTCCATGTTCCTTGGGCAGCAGAGGAGCAGGTGGGCTCAGAAAACAAGAGCACGTCCTGCATTGATCTTCTCGGCACTGTTCCTGGGCATTACGGCCATAACACCATAAGATCTCCTCTTGTTCTCTATATTCTTTATCCTAGAAGATGAGATACGTTCCTTCTGATATAATAGACAGGTGACATGGACTATTCCTTCATTATCCATGCAACCCAACATTTTATGTGCTTTTGCAGCTTCTGCCTGGCATTGAGCGCTGCTACTGAGCTTTATAGTACCTACAATACCCAAACTCTGTTGTCATGGCCCTATAGCCAATAACCCCAATATTTGCAGGGCGACCATTATCATGCATTGCCTTACATTTACCACTTACACTTCATCTGATATTTTCTGACCACGTGCCAGCTTGCCGAAGGTTTCTGTATAATATGTCACAATACAAGTTTCTACATAAAATTGTGTCAACAGCACAAATGGGCACTTCGCAATGTGGATCCTTATGTGCTCCACTGGGCCCCGTACATACAGTTGTGTAAGTAGCTGATAAGGGGTTAATGACCCACAACATTGGGCGAGGACCAGGACTGGTGCCTAATACACACCCCTAGAAACTGACAACACCAAGAAGGAAAAGTCTTGGAATTCTGAGACCTCGGGATGGAAACTGATATGTTAATAATAGAAAAAAAAATGGGCACCAAATATTCGGCACATCCGGATGTATTCAGTATGGCGTATTTGAGCTAAAAAAACCCCGTTGCTTTGAATCTATTTTTATGCTCCTCCCACATGTCACACATTGGAGCTTGGGATGGAAATTGTCACCATGTGCAGCTCTTCCTTGGCGACGTCCTCAATGTCGCCTCCTTCTCGGTATATTGGACATTTGCTGGAGCAAGAATATAGTTGTCAAGGTGAGAAGGAACGCTGACTGCTACAATGTAGAAACCATACTGTAACATGTAGGTGACGATACCATAGAGACAATATGGGGGTCAATCTTGGGCTCGGTGTTTGCCAGACTCATTAGACAAAGGTCGGTGGTGTCATTGTGTCCGGGCTTAGCTATAAAAGACACAATGGCTTTGCAAGTATTAAACTGCCATTATATTGCCTCCACCAGCAGGAGCTGCCACTTCTACCATTATGTGATCCTGTATTTGGGGGGTTTATTGTCTTCCCAGGCGATGGTCTCCAGGGAGATGGTGCGGCCGCTCTATACACGACCCTCAAAGCCAAATGCTCATTACTCAATGCAATGTAAATTCCACTGGAACTATAGTATCTGTATGTAGACACCTGCACAGTTACTTTCCTGCATGTTTGCAGCGTCCTAGCCTCATATTACAAGGGGTGTGCAAATTTTTGCAATGCCAAGAAGTTTAATGGTTCTATGTTAGGATAGTTATGTGGAAATACATCATGGAATAAAATCTCATAAATGGTTTGTTACAATGTATCAGTGCAGACAGTATAACCTTCTTCTCCAGGTTGACAGTTGTTACCTGTGCTGCTACATTGTAACAAACACTCATCTGAAAACCCTAGACATCCAGAGTGATCACATTAGTGAATGATCTGCACCATAGCCATGGCCACAGTCGCTCGGATGAGGTAAGACGCGTCCTGGCAGAAGGGCTGCCTACTGTAAGAAGTGAATGAACCCGCTCGACCTCCATGATGCAACCAGAGTTACAGAAGAAAGTCAAGTGTCTCGAGGTTTCCAGCTTGTTCTCAGTCACCCTCTCAGTGACCAAGAGGCTGAGACATTGTCAAGGAGCTGATGAAACTGTTCCAAAATACCAGCCAGCCCGACGGCGTCAGAAAAGACTCAACACCTTGGAGAGACAAGAAGAGGTATTTAAGGAATGGTGAATGTCACCTCCAGATGACTGTGGTCAGGTAGCACTTGTATCAGCCATGATCAGGAAAGTCAACATCTGGAGAAATGACTAAGGTGTGAAGACATATCGAATCCCTGATAACTGGATACCAGCACTAAATATACTGCAAGATGGGTGCACAGTGCTGCAAAAAAGTATTAACCTCCCAACAGATGATCCCTACAGGTGTACAGATGGTGCCTACAGGTGTACAGATGGTCCCTACAGGTGTACAGATGGTGCATTCAGGTGTAGAGATGGTCCCTACAGGTGTACAGATGGTCCCTACAGGTGTACAGATAGTGCTTTCAGGTGTACAGATGGTCCCTACAGGTGTACAGATGGTGTTATCAAGTGTACAGATGGTCCCTACAGGTGTACAGATGGTGCTTTCAGGTGTACAGATGGTCCCTACAGGTGTACAGATGGTGCTATCAAGTGTACAGATGGTCCCTACAGGTGTACAGATTGTGCTTTCAGGTGTACAGATGGTCCCTACAGGTGTACAGATTGTGCTTTCAGGTGTACAGATGGTCCCTACAGGTGTACAGATGGTGCTTTCAGGTGTACAGATGGTCCCTACAGGTGTACAGATGGTCCCTACAGGTGTACAGATTGTGATTTCAGGTGTATAGATGGTCCCTACAGGTGTACAGATGGTCCCTACAGGTGTACAGATTGTGCTTTCAGGTGTACAGATGGTCCCTACAGGTATACAGATTGTGCTTTCAGATGTACAGATGGTCCCTACAGGTGTACAGATTGTGCTATCAAGTGTACAGATGGTCCCTACAGGTGTACAGATGGTGCTTTCAGGTGTACAGATGGTTCCTACAGGTGTACAGATGGTGCTTTCAGGTGTATATCTCTCATTCAGTCCCATCACATATGAAATGCTCATCACAGTCTTTCATGTTGAGGGTTTTCTTCTCTGCAGTCAGAGATGTCAGTTCAGGACCAGTCATGTCTCTTGAATTTAGATCCAGACATGGCTCTTGGTTTCTGGTACAGTTGTGTCTCTTAGGTTTAGGTCCAGTTGTGTATCTTGGATTCAGATTCTACTGTCTCTGAAGTCGAGGTCCAGTCGTGTCTTGGGATCACATCCAGACAAATCTCTTGAATTCAGGTCCATTCATGTGTCTTGGACTCAGGTCCATTTTGTGTCTCCTTGCTTCACGTCCAGTTGTGACTCTTAGGTCCAGTTTTTTGACATGGGTCCATGTCTAGTCATGTGTCTTGGGTTCAGATCCAGACGCATCTCTTGAATTCAGGTCCAGTCGTGTCTCTTGGTTTCAGGTCTCTTTCATGTCTCTTGAGTTCAGGTCCAGTGAGGTCTCTTTACATTGTGTCCCTTCCGTCACATGGAGACTTCTTTTTGTGTTCTGGATCATTGTGCTATTGCAGACCCCTATGACATCTCAGCTGCAGATTTTGGACAGATGACTGGATGTTCTCCCATTCATGTATGTTGTATGGTATGATGGCGTTACTAGTGTAGAGTGGGAGATCCACTTCTGACCTATCTATCTGTACAACATTCTGCACATGTCTCAGGGGTGACAGTTAGGTAGTAAGAGTCCTCTGGGGTAGTAGTGTAGAGACTTGAGTACTGACCTCCACTGAGGCTGGAGAGTTTGTTGATCTCTGGAGGTTCTGCCTCCTCTTGGATGGGACATCTCTGAATCCTAGTTGACACTTTACTGAGAAGTTTCACCGCCCCTCAAAGTCTCCTCCATGTGTAGATAATGGATGCCACTGAGATACCTACAGTCCAGATCTTGACACACATCTGTGAGACCCCCAGACTGAAAGATTCCTACATTTTGTATATTTTACTGAATTTCCTAGAATTGTGAGAGTTTTTGCATTTAGCCCCTACTGGTAGATTATCCCTATATTGGCCCACATACTGTAGACTGTCTTTGTTACAGGACCCTTTAAGGGCCCTATGTTATAGGCCGCCATACCTTAAGTGCCCCTGTTATAGACTCCACAAAATATAGGCCCCCCACATACAGACCCCCACGAAGGTACTTTAGGTCGCTACTTTATGGAGTACTACAGCCGGTAACTGTCAATGTTCACTTATCCCCACTTTTGTCCATGGCTGCCCCTGCTTAGACCTCCATCAGCACCAGAAAGTGATGTCCAAGACTTGGTGTGCTGGTACCCCTGGAGGCCTAAGCGGAGTCAGCCATGGATAGGAGTGGAAGAGATAAGTGAAAATTGGTTGTTACCTTCTGGCATTAAAAAAAAAATGCAGCGGGGCCTGACTGCCGGGCCCCTAAGGTCACTGGCCCCATAGCAGCCCTCAGAGGTATAAGGCCATGATGGGGTTTCAGTGTCTGGACATCTCCATTCCCTGACAGTAAGCAGAGATCTTGAGATGTGGAAGCTATCAGAATGTTGCAGGAGGTTTCACCGGTTTCTCTGCACCGTCTCTTTAAGTCTATGCAGCTCCTGTTGAAATAAAGCAGTTGCCTGACCTTCCACATAGTGAGTATCCTGCAAAATATTCCGCCCGGCAGATAAGCGCACACCAGACGCACTCTGTATATTTCGACATATCCTTCATGTTATCCTGTGGATTAAATGTGAATAAACAGTTACATTTTCCTTCCACCAGATTAAGATTTTATCAGTCTGGATCAGACTCAGAGACGTTCCAAGGAAGGATCCTGCACAAGTTATAACACAACCTGTAGTGAGGATGAGGGATGTGGAGTTCAGCGCAATAAGGTTGTGTAACTATTCCAGGGAACTAGTCAGACATGGATGAGAACTGCCCCTCGGAGGGGCAACAATGTGGAGATGACATTAAAGATTCCGAACCGCAGACCAGTTGTTATTAGTTACTGGCGTCAAACACTCACATTCCGTACAATTCTATGTTGCGTTCGGCTGCGACAGTCATGCTACATTTACAGGGAAAATAACATAACATGGGGGCGGAGCCTGGCACCTGGCGTGGGAAAATAGTTGTCATGGTGATGACATTAGTGACATTGTTACAATGTATCAGTCAAAGACTTTACACTGTGTGGGGGAGGAGCTCCCGAGCTGGGGATGGGGGGGCGTGGAAAGATTCAGGGGGGCCAGAGGTCTCCTTTAAGACCTTTCCATTTCAAGGAGACGCTTTAGAAGAGACTCCAGCCGGACATGGATGTGGCTCCATTTTCTCCAAAGGGTTGTCTCAAAGACCCCACTATAAGGAACTGACTGCCCGATCCATACACAGATATGGGGCCCCAGAGCCAAGATAAATATGAGGCCCCTTTAAGGAGCTGCCTGACACCACCAGCCTAATAAGCTGCAGAACCAACGAAGGTCAATCCCATCCAAAATGGACGAGAGCATCCAAGGAACCTGGCAAGATACCCTCCATAATATGTGCAATGGAAGTTACCAGATAATAAATGGGGTCCCTCATAGTAGGGGCCGCGTAATCCAGAGCGGGCGTCAGCCATGGGATGATAACTTGGGCCAGGCGTAGCGTGCGCCTTATCTCCCTATCACACTCACTACATATGAAACACGCACTTGAGATGAAATCTCTGCATAGTTCTCATGCCTCCGACAAGACGATGGACAAATCAAACATCTCACAATCTCCAGAAGTGTTCATGGAACGTTCCGGGAGACGCGAAAAGAAAGGAGAATATTTAGTGTAAAAGGGGGTCATAAATAGGGGGGTCTTAAGCTTTGTTGGGGTGGCTTATAAAAGGGGGTCATAAACTGTGTGGGAGCCATAAAAGGAGTCAGAAACTGTGTGGGGGCAAAAAGGGGTCATATGTTGTGGGGGGCAAGAAAAGGGGGTCATATATCATGTTGAGAGTCATGTATCGTGTTGTGGGTATACCAAAAATAAGCGGGCATTAGACTATATGAGAGCCAAATAAGGGGGTGTTTTGATCTGCCAATGAGGGGGTGCATACTGATTAAATAGTGGGGTGCGGATCTTTTTTTCTAATTTTTTGGAAGGGCGCCTTTCTATAGATCGCCTCAGGCAGCAGAGGGGTGAGAGTCACCCCTGCCTGTGGTGTTATATCATGTAGGATATATACAGTATATTTGGCCCCGCAGCAGGATCACAGGTTGCAATCATTTCCCAACAAGAAACACAAAGACGAGACATCCCGCTCAGAGGACGATCACGTATCAGTGTGACATATTGTGACAAGGTGCCCGGTGACAGGGAGTGCATGTGACAACAGAGGTTATGCCTCGTCTCTCCGCACCGTCACTGCCGGGCTACGTGCACATTCTTAACGTCACAAGATGTGACCGGAGAGGGAAGAATGGAGGCCGACAACTAATATTATATGTAACGGGTAGAAAATAGGAGAAGACAGCAACTAAATATATGGGGGAAAGGGGGAGGGGATGGGGCAAAAACATCTGAAATATCACCAAATGTGACCAAATTATAATCCTCACAATCCTCTGCTCTGACAGATTCATTGACCAGAGAAATTGATCACGTCATTATATTAGTGATGTCAGTAACAGGGGGCGGGGCTGTGACAACCTCTCAGACATGATATATACAGGCTGGTTGTCAGTAGTAATAGATGATTAGTTGTACTGTAGTATAAGGGGGCGGATCTCATGTCTAATCACATGTCATTATATCAGTGATGTCAGTAACTGGGGCGGGGCTGTGACAACCTCTCAGAAATGATATATACAGACTGGTTGTCAGTAGTAATAGATGAATGAGTCCGTGGCGGGAAGGAGAAGAGAAGATGTCTCCAGATCTGATGTGTGAATCAGGCAACTGGGATAAGGCTGACTTCAGATTTAGAGTCGGAGGACGGATATGGAAGGCGACCTGAACCCTGCACTCACTATATACAATGATGTGGGAGGTGCTGTGACCCCTACACTCACTATATACAATGATGTGGGAGGTGCCGTGACCCCTACACTCACTATATACAATGATGTGGGAGGTGCTGTGACCCCTACACTCACTATATACAATGATGTGGGAGGTGCTGTGACCCTTACACTCACTATATACAATGATGTGGGGGGTGACGTGACCCCTACTCTCACTATATACAATGATGTGGGAGGGGCCGTGACCCCCTGTACTCACTATATACATTGATGTGGGAGGTGCCGTGACCCCCTGCACTCACTATATACAATGATGTGGGAGGGGCCGTGATATACTCTCTGCACTATATACAATATCGGAGGCACCAGGACCCCCTGCACTCTCTATATACAATGGTATATAGCCACAGACCGCACATATAAGCTATAATAATCTTACCCGAATTGATGGAATAATCACGATATATCATTTTATATAGTGAGGGTAATGATGTGGAAGGGGCAGTGACCCCTGCACTCACTATATACAATGATGTGGGAGGTGTCGTGACCCCTACACTCACTATTTACAATGATGTGGGAGGGGCCGTGACCCCTGCACTCGCTATATACAATGATGTGGGAGGGGCCGATATACCCTGCACTCATTATATACACAGTACAGTTCTATTAATGTGACCACCGCCTACTTTTGACGGCAACGTTAAACACCCAATCGCAGAAGGTATGTGTCATCAGCCATCTGGGTGCACTCATCATTGTGGAAGGCACGATGGATCAAAATAAGTATGCATCTATCCTTGCGGACCATGTTCACCCCTACATGCGGATTGTTTTTCCTCAGGATGATGACATCTACCAGCAGGACAATGCGACGTGTCATAAAGCTCGCAGTGTACGTGCGTGGTTCGAGGAGCACCGGGATGAGTTTACCGTACTCCCTTGGCCAGCAAATTCCCCGGACTTGAACCCAATCGAGAATCTGTGGGACCACCTCGATCGGGTTTTTCGCAACGTGGATGCTCAACCACATAAACTAGCGCAGCTGGCCACGGCACTGGAGTCAGCATGGCTCAACATCCTAGTGAACATCATCACAACATCCCCTCTCCTTCTGCACGTCTCGCAGCGGTCCGCTCTGCCAAAGGTGGTTATTCTGGATTCTGACAGGTGGTCCCATTAATGTGACTGGACTGTGTATAATGGTATTGGAAGCGCTGTGATCCCCTACACTCACTATATACAATATCGGAGGTGCCGGGACACCCTGCAATCTCTATATACAATGATATCAGAGGCACCAGGACCCCTACACTCGCTATATACAATGATATATCGCGATTATTTCATCACTTCAGGCAGGATTATTATAGTTTATATGTGCGGTCTCTGCCTGCAGGGGGCGCTTTCCCTGATGCTCTACACTGTTATTACACATCACAACGTGGCTGAAGGCTTCGCTCCAAGTCCCAGCGCACGTGCTGACATTCAAGGCCGCAGAGCTGGAGGGTTCAGCACGTCTTGTAATCTGCAGGGTCTCCCTGATCCTACAGTACAACGTGTCCAAGACTACGGCTGTGACCGGCGCAGCTGCTCTATCTCATCCCTGTGTCTGGGAAAGCTGGGTGACGAGGAACACGTCCACCATTATAGCTCCTACTGGAGTTGTCACTCAACTGTTGATAAATCTGCTGTCTTGACTATCCAGGTGTGAACTGATCCATATAATCCTCTGTGGCCGCCCCCACACCATCATGTATGACAAGGTTACTGGTGTATACTGGATCATACTGATAGCCCACATGGCTGCGAATCCTCCAAGTGTGAGGCTTCTTTGGGGTAGTAGTACTTTCTCCTGCCATCACTCCCATCATTGTGGAGCCCACTCTCTGGGGGTTCTGGTAGGTTCTGTCACCCCTTGGATGTGCAGATAATGAAGGTCACCAAGGTTCCTGACAACATGAATATGGCGCGTGGCCCTCCACACCGGGGACTGCTTCCATAGCAGCAGAATAACCCCCAATGTGAACAGAGATGGGAGGAAAACTCCCAACAGGAGGAGACGGTTCTAGGACGCCGCTGGTTATACTGAATACGGGGGGAGTCACATCTGGACTCGGGGGCTGTGGGGGTGATGATTGAGGTCCCTAGTAATATAACATTAGGATATCCAAAAGGGGTTAATATTTATTCACTGCACTGTAGACATAATCCATATTGTTACCCCCTCCCATAGATCCCACTGCCTAATCCGCCCTCCCCCAATTATCAGGAACCAGTCAGAGGTCCTAGTTCTGGACTGGGGGGAGATGGAACCAAAGCTGGGTGTATAAATCGTGCAGATGGCAGAACCTCCCCCCCTCTCCCCGCCACACCGCCGCCCCCTCACACCACAGCGTCGCCCATTATCACATTGTTATTTCTATCCGGTTACAAGTTGTTACTTTGTATCATTGCGAGCTCTGCGGGAAACAAAATATCCCATGGCCCGGGAAGGGTTAAGCCCACAGTGGTTGACTATAGGGTCAGCTGCGCTGCATTGTCCCCCCCCCCCCTCACCCCCCAGTGATGTAACTCCACACACTTATTACAGGACAGGCCCGAACAGGAGGCGGGGAGGGACCAGCAGGGGGGTGTGTGCGGAGTGACAGGGCTCCCCGCCAATCCGGGACACCCAAAGTCATCACATACTGGGGGGGGGGAACAGAGATTTAATGGGAAAGAGCAGAATATCAGAAGCCAGGACAGGAAGGATAGAAATTAGAAGGACCCCTCCCCGCCCCCCCACCCATCACTCAGCATTATCCATAAAGAGTTAAATCAGACGCCTATGACAGGAGGAGTTAACTCTTTACATGCAACAAACCAGCAGAGCTCAGATCGCAATATTGAGTAAGAAAGACATATAATACCAATCACATGACCTCAGCGTGACAGCGCATCAATGTCGTGGCCACAGTGGTGAACCCACAACATCACAAGTAGACTGCCATAAAAAGTACCGAAACTAAAGAGATCACATGATATCAACACCCCGAAACATGACAACACGCCCTAAGGAAACCCGCTATTCTGAATATACCAACAGTGCCACAGTACCACTTCTCTTGTCCGGTATATATGGACATTGCACAGTACCACTTCTCTAGTCCAGTATATATGGACAGTGCACAGTACCACTTCTCTAGTCCAGTATATATGGACGCCGCACAGTATTACTTCTCTCCTCCTGTATATATGGACAGTGCACAGTACCACTTCTCTAGTCCAGTATATATGGACAGTGCACAGTACCACTTCTCTTCTCCTGTATATATGCATAGTACCAATTCTCTTGTACATATGCACAGTACCACTTCTCTCATATATATGCACAGTACCACTTCTCTCGTATATATGCACAGTACCACTTCCCACCCTTTGATCTGTATACGGCAGTGGTGTACGGTCCAGGTGGGCAGCGGACAGCCCGGTGATGGATTGCGGCTCCTCTCGCCGCTCACCTTGTCCTGCTCTACTATATAAAGCTCTTCCCTCGCCCCCTCCTGCGCTGCTGCGGAGATGACCCAGATTTCCGCCTCATTACTTCCATTTCCATTCAGTGACACCTTGGAATCACCTAGAGGACGACACAGAGTCTGCCGTGAGAGCGAGGACACAAGATCATCGGACTGGTCCTTCACACCCTCTGTGTTTTGGGTGTTTTTCCTATTGCATTATAACCTGCAATTACTTTTTTTTTTTTGGGGGGGGGGGAGGTTTGTACCATTTCATTTATACATCACATCGACCACTTTGATAACTAAGTCAAATAGAGAGAACTATGATGTGCGTAAGTCTTCACACCCCATAGTCCGTAGTTTGTACGCCGCCTCTTAAAGGGAGTCTGTCAGCAGGACAATCAGTATCAAACTAATGACAGCGCCTTGTGCACCAGCGTCTACAGGGTCCTAAGATGTCTTTCTTATCCTGCATTGCGGCTCTATTGTCATGAAGATCAGGATTTTATTCCTATGCAAATTAGCTTACAAGGGCTTTAGGGGCGTGTCCTCTCCTGCTGGGGCTGCGATCTCTGCTATAGGTAACTGCAGACAACGTGGGAGATGCCACTCAAGTAATTGGTGGCGGCTAGAGATGAGCGAGGAGTATTCGATCAAATATTGAATACCATTAGAGTCTATGGGAAAAAACAGGAATGTTGTTCCAGTTTCCTTGGACACATTGGATCCTCCATGTTCAGGAAGTCGCAGGACGGGGAGCGCGAGGAGGTTTTTGATTGAATTCAATGGAATTTTCCTGCGTGGTATTCGACCGTTACGAGTATTCGATCAATTACTATTCGCTCATCTCTAGTGGCAGCTAATTTGCATACAAATAAAATCCTGACTTTCTTGACAATGGAGCTGCAATGCAGAATAAGAAAGTCATCTTTGGAAAGTGCAGAAGACAATGTTCTACAAGACGCTGTCATTAGTCTGCTAACAGACTCCTTAGGGTCAGTTCACACGTGAAAACCGCCTAGCTTATTTGTGCGAGGTAAAAAACCTCGAGGAGTTTTTTTGACGCTGTTTTTTGCATTCCACGCGGTTTTTGACGAGGTTTTTGACGCGGTTTTCGCTAGCGGTTTTCGCTAGGGTTTTTTTTTCCTATATGTGCTATAGAAACTGCAGGCGAAAACCGCGCGGTTTTTTGCAAAAAACCGCGCGGTTTTGTGTGCAAAAAACCGCGCGGTTTTTTACCACGCGGTTTTCGCCTCCCATTCACTTCTATGCAATTCTTCAGGCGTTTTCCGCCTGAAGAAAGGTCATGTCCCTTCTTCAGGCGGAAAACGCTAGGAGGAAAAAAAAAGCTAGTGGTCTACATAGACCACCATGTTAAAGGAGAGGTTTTTGAAGCGAATTCCGCTGTCAAAAACCTCCCCTTTGCCCACGTGTGAACTAGCCCTTAGTTAGAGACGTCAATCACATGTAATATAGAAATATCATATAATGTAAGATAACAATGTCATATACCATAATATGCAATAAATTAATACAACATAATATAATGCAACATAATGTGACATAATATCATATAATGTAACAATACAGTATCATACAATTCACAATGATGTCATATAATCTGATATAATGTTACATCATTCCGTAATATCATATAACATATAGGGAGCCACCAAATAGTAGAACAATATTACATAATATAACACCACAGAAAATCTTCTATATTGTATCCACACAAGTCATTGAGACTGCTGCCCCCTGAAGTCAGTAAGGGGCAGTGCAGCCTGGAGCCTTTATATGTTATAATGGTCATTCCTGACATCATCTTATACCATAAAGACAAACCCAAGTGCAGTGAGACGGTTCAGTCTGTAGGGGGCCTCTTGTGGCATTGGGATGGTGCCCATGGCGGTCCCCTCAGACACCAACTCAGGATCTGCTCCCACAACTGAGCTTCATTCCTGCTATAGGGACCTCATCCTACCCCTTATGTTTTGGAGGAGGGGAGGACAAATTTGGGGAGGGGCTTAATATGCATTTTATTACAAACTCCTACTTAATTGTACATCCTCATTATCAGATACAGAGGACATTATTTTTGGGACTGGAGATTATTCCTAGATAAGCGGTTTGATGATATGAGGTATCTGTTAGAGGAAGATTCTGAGATGACGGACGGGTGATGCGGCCGTGAGGTCTGATCACTATGGAGGACCCCATCGGATGGAGCTAATCCCCAGCAGGGCCATCACCACCATTTATAATCACTGCCATGACTCCATTATTTGTCACATTAATGCGCCGCATGCAGACATCAGTGGCCCCTGAGGGCCTGTAATAATAATACATAGTCCAGCAATGCCAGACCAGGAGGAATGAGCTGAACACCTAGCATCTCATTAGTTATCAACAGGGCCAGAGCATGCTGGGAGTTATAATCCCCCAACTAGCTGACAACCCCTGGGCGATCTGTAACGGCGGCCATATTGACCATGGGATTCTCTTATTGGACCTTGGTTTGTTCTCATCCACTAATAGCTCAGGGTTCAGTCTTAGGAGAGTTGGGGCAGTAAGTGGGCCCTTGGACCCTATACCAGGATGGGGGAGGGGAATCGGCCTATAGGGCCATAGTTAGTGGTTGGGGAGACATTCATAGCCAATTTTGTTTATGGACTATACCAGTGCCCAGAAATGTCACCCTCTGGACTCCTGGCAGCGTCCTCAGGCCTGTCGTGTCACCACTTGGAGCTCTCTGTCACAGATGTCAATTTGACTCTTTTCAGTAATTTATTGTTTTACATTTTGTAACTTCTACAATCCCAAACCCCAAAGCGCGTCCGCACGTGAAGAGCGCCACTGCCACCTACTGGCGATAGGCAGCTCTGCAGCAGTCACACTATGACCTTTAATGCCAGTTGTTGGGCCACTTGACCATTATGACCCGTAAATTTAGAATTTCTAGTGGAAGGGGCAGAATCTGCTCAGGGGCTCCCGACTGCCATTGTATGAACCGCCATTCTCCATGAGGCTGGGGCTCGCTGACGTTCTTTTCAGGGATCAGGCTACTCTCAGGATTACTTTGTGCCGTGAATCAAGGAGATGGGTATCAAGATGATGTTTCTTACAGCTGACGATTTGTTACAATGTATCAGTCTAGACAATCCTGTACGCAGTAAGCGCACTAGTAATACAAATCTCTCTCCTGTCCTGATATTTTGTTACAGTGTGTCAGTGAACTTGTCACCTATGTTCAACAGTCTTTGAATGGCAGTCTTTCTGTAACTCTGGTGTTTTATAACCTTTGTCAGTACTGTAGTTCTGGCATTGAATTCATGAGGCTCAGTATTCATTATGGATATCTTGTACATGCAGGGCATCTTCAGAAATAAATCCTCCTTAATTCCTGATTGTGGTGCTATTGCCTCTGTTATCAGCCGGTTGTTCAGCTGCCGTGGCTCTCTACCATCTCGCAGCGGTTGCATCAGCCGTTTCATTGTTCATCACCTCCTCGTTGCATCAGCCACAGGATTTACATCAGCTCCGTCATCTTCACTCCCCGTCACCCCTCCTCATCCTCACTGAATTCTGGGACTATTCTGGGGGGTCTTTGAGAAGTTCAGGGACCCCAGGATTGAATAGAAGCAGGTGGAGGAAGTTTTATTGTTTTCTTAACATAAATAGATAACAATAAGGACATAGATGGAGGGGTTAAAGGGTTAAAGGATTGTCTGCTCTGTATAGAAGGATATAGAGCACCCCCGATTTACAGCAGACACAACCAATCAATCAATGTAAATATCAGAACAGACATGACCAATCAATCCATGTCAATATCAGGTCCTTATAGAACAGACACGACCAATCAATCCATGTGAATATCAGGTCCTTATAGAACAGACAAGCCCAATCAAGCCATGTCAATATCAGAACAGACACGACCAATCAATCCATGTCAATATCAGAACAGACATGACCAATCAATCCATGTAAATATCAGGTCCTTATAGAACAGACACGACCAATCAATCCATGTAAATATCAGGTCCTTATAGAACAGACAAGACCAATCAATCCATGTCAATATCAGAACAGACACGACCAATCAGTCCATGTAAATATCAGAACAGACATGACCAATCAATCCATGTAAATATCAGGTCCATATAGAACAGACATGACCAATCAATCCATGTAAATATCAGAACAGACACAACCAATCAATCCATGTCCACATCCCAGAGCAGACATGACTAGTCACCTCTTGGACATCCACACCGGCAGACACACAAACTTACTAACACTTCAGTTGACAAAAACAATGTATTTAAGTCACTCCATAGATCAGACAGGAATGTCCATTTTTGGGCGGAGTTTACCAGGATTGATTTGTCAGGATTGTTTTCAAAAATTCAGGACAGTCCCATCAAATATGGAACAGGGGTGACCAATCAATCCATGTACATAGCAACCATGCAGATCAGACGTGACCAATCAATCCATGTACATAGCAACCATGCAGATCAGACGTGACCAATCAATCCATGTACATAGCAACCATGCAGATCAGACATGACTAACAACCTCCATCATCATCCATCATTACCCCATCATCCCTGCCCCCGGGAGCTCACAATCTTCCTATCTCATACATTGTATCACTCCTATCATCAGTATAACCACTCCCATCATCTCTGTGTGTAGGCGAACGCTAACTCTTGCCTATGACCTCCGATGACCCCGACTATAACCCATTCCCTATAAGTAGATCTATAGGACCTGAGCACCAGATTATGGAGGACCCCAGGAAATATCAGAGCTGACCTCCCAGGAGTGCACCTAGGCCTCACATTGACACTCCCGGCCTCATTTGTGAGGGCATCCATGACATAGCGTCCCCTTATTTACCAGTAATGACAGGAGGAGGGGGCAAATCCAAAATGTCCTTCAGCGAGGATCTGTGGTTGCATAAATATGATGCAATATTTTCCCCCTGGTGTATGATTGGGAAGGCTTCTACAGCTACGACCAGATGCCTTGGCTTATGACCATGGTGTCTTCTGTTGTTTTGCCATGTGACCTTCCCACTAGATGAGTGTAGAGCGCCGCCCTCAGGTCACCGCTAATGATTTTCCGGATGATTTCTCTGCGAAGTAAGAAGAAAGGCGACCGCAGCCCCGCGCCTCGCTGCCAAGTCCCTGCAGCACAATCCCAAACCAAACACACAATGATCTGTGCAAGTACCAACGCACCCCGGCTCCCACCCAGACCCGGCCTTTGTGCTGAGAGCTTGAGAAAGCCAAATATTGCCCTGGTCCATGGCACACCCCCTCAGCCGGGTATATTAACCCCTGTGTGACCAGTGACTTCTGATAATATGCTGGTAACATGGACGATGTGACACCTGATCTACCTATGACTATCATCATGGTGTACCTCACCCTAATGTTCAGAGGCAGCTTTGTTAGCTTCCATCTATACTCCATGTATGTGCTGAATGTATAAGAGACCAGGGGTAGCATGAGGATGTTTTGGGAAAATTCAGCATCAACTTCCAAATTGATGGATTTGCCACGTAGAAGATCTTTGTACACAATCTTATCTGTGACTTCCGTGAATTGAAAGGTTTGGAGTTTTGAGGTGGTGAAGCAGAAGTTCTACCCGGACATGAACTTACTGACTTTTCTGGAAAAGTAACGTGGCATTTCCTAAGAGTCGATGATGGGGAAAATTCTCAGATTGAGGATCGGTTTTCTTCTTGTGGTTAGAGGTGTCCGGAATTACCAGGGTGGAGCAGAGATTAGATCAGTGAGCATGGCATGGAGTCCTCAGAAGACTGACTCACACGTGGTGTCATCACACGTCTTACCAGGCTCCATCTGTGGAGTAAACCTACCAAAGTATGGAGAAATTCCTAAATATTACACTACAAGAGGTCTGAGGAACTTCTGAAGTGATTGGACTCTCTCTCTTTGCTACCATAAATGGGTCAAGACCTTGGCCAGTTTGGTGGAGGTTCTGAAGTCTTTGCACGCAGCCATCTGTAGACTTGATGTTTTTGACCATGGATCAGTAGTTGGAGGTTGTCTAATGAGTTTCAAATGTTATGTCAACTTTCCAGGTGCTGTTTCTTGAGTGGGTGGGCTCCAGCGATGGAGAATGGTCTGCTATATTACTGGGGTGTCGGACCCATCACTCAATGATCCACCTAGAATGAATAACGAAATTTCCTATTGGACAGCAAGCAGAGATCTTAGAAAAGGATGAGAATCAGAGATAGATAAAGCTGCAGAACTCTGCTTTATAAAATGATTTATTTCCGGAAGATGGGACACCGGCCCTTTAAGGGCTCTATCCGCTTTTATTTTGTGCATTGTCGGCTTCTGTCACTTTCTGATTAGACTTGTAACAGATCCTTCGCTCAGCAGCTTTCAGCTATTCAGTGTAGTGACGGCTCCATCAGGAGGACATGATGCATGTGACACGAGGCCTTCAGCTACTGAACTCCAGCCCCACCTGCGAGTAGGGATGAAGAAAAACGTAGGAGCTTCTATAGATTTCCATCCAGCCAAAAGGGTCAGATCTACAGGACATGGTGGATGCAATAACAGTATATGAACCCTCATGGTCTTGTATCGTTGTGACTGTCATCCAATAAAATAAATGTTCAGAAGTCAAGAAGATCTAGAGAAGAGCCCAATAGGACAACGTATGGCTAGAGATGTGCCAACCAGTCATGAAAATGTAGGACTCTTATTCTTGGTGGTAGATCATCTCTGCTGATGAAACTTGCACCTTCTGAGGAGATGTTACTTAATCAATGATCTGGTCATGATCCATGATGATGACGTTATTGATGTTCCATCAGGTTCTTTGTCACTTATCCTTTGCATAATGTCAATATAGACTTCCTCCAAGTCTGACAACGAAACCAATGCATACCCTGGTCACTTCCTGTCAGCTGCACACCTGTACTACACGTTTATTTGCCCTGAGATGACTCACAGAGGACAAGGTGTTGAACGGCCATGACTCACGGAGGTGTGTGCTGCTCTCCAGAGGTTCCACATCCTGGGCCAAACATTTAGGGTCTCTGGCCTTTTGTACAGTTACCTATAGATTTTCTGCTACCAGTCAGTGAATTGTACGAACGTATGAGTAAGAGGTGTAGAATGATTGACGACTGATGATGAGGCCTATACCGAGGTCAAGTCTTGTTGAAGCTACAGGCCAGCATCTAACGTCCAGTGTATCCACCTACACAGAAGCGGTATATAGCTCCAATAGTTCTTGTAATATGTCATTGCACCCCAGCCGAGATGTGACACCTGGCGTAGGGTCCCCATTGACTACAAGGTGAGACTTAATGGACATGCACCAGTTCATGGTCTCCACCATTAATTTTCCATTCTTGTGTCATTGGTACCATGCTTGGTGACCTCCATTGATGGTCTCCATTACAGGGCCCCTGAGGTTAGAAGCTACAAGTGCAGACCAGTACAATGTGTGACATCAGCAGCCACCTGGACAGTCTGATACGGTATACACCTGATAACTGCAATCCTTGTGTGACTCGGTCCATGGCGGCTCAGCACAGACTTGATGAGTTCATTGCTTCCCTCCTGGGGCCCCGTCTCACACTCATTACATAACAGAAACACGAGCCTTGTGTTTGTTTGAGCCCCAGCCCAGTAAGGTAAATATTAGGATGAGAACACCCATTGGATCCCTGATATTCTACAGGGAAGAAAGACCAAGGTGATATTGGGACAAACGGCAGAGAGATAATGAGAGTAAGGAAGAAATACTAGAAGAACTGGTATATACAGATATATGTATATAACTACAGTGCTTATATCCAGGTCATGAACCCAACTGTAGAGACCTTCAACTCTAGAGAACTCCAGCTATAGACATGTTCACCTGTAGAGACCTTCACCCAGAGCTTCACCTGTAAAGACCTTTATCTGTAGAAACAATCACCTGTAGAGACCTTTGCCTGTAGAAATGTTTTTTTTTCTTGTAGACTTTGATCTGTAGAGACCTTCACATATAGAGATGTTTACCTGTACAGACCTTCACTTACAGAGACCTTTACCAGTATAGAACCTCACCTATATAGACCTTAATTTTGGAGACTTCATCTGAAGAAACCTCCGCCTGTACAAATAATAACCTGTAAAGACCTTTACTTGTAGAGGCCTTCACCTGTAGAGATGATCCACTGATAAAAATATACACCTTTACAAATGTTCACCTGCAGAGACCTTCAACTGTACAGATATTCACCTAGAGCAACCTTATCCTTTACAGATATTCACCTGTAGAGACCATCAACTTAATAGATGTTCACCTATAGAGACTGTCAACTGTAAAGATTTTCACCCATAGAGACCTTAAATTGTAGAGATGTTCACGTGTATAGATGTTTACCTGTAGAGACCTTCACCTGTATAGATGTTCAACTGTAGAAACCTTCACCTGTGGAGACCTATACCTGAAGAGAAGTTCACCTGTAGAGACCTTCACTTGTAGAGATGTTCGCCTGTAGAGACCTTCACCTGTAGAGATGTTCACCTGTAGAGACCTTCACCTATAGAGATGTTCACCTGTAGAGACCTTCACCTGTAGAGATGTTCACCTGTAGAGACCTTCACCTATAGAGATGTTCACCTGTAGAGACCTTCACTCGTAGAGATGGTCACCTGTACAGACCATCACCTGTAGAGATGTTCACCTGTAGAGACCTTCACCTGTAGAGATGTTCACCTGTAGAGACCTTCACCTATAGAGATGGTCACCTGTAGAGACCTTCACCTGTAGAGATGTTCACCTGTAGAGACCTTCACCTGTAGAGACCTTCACCTATAGAGATGTTCACCTGTAGAGACCTTCACCTGTAGAGATGTTCACCTGTAGAGACCTTCACCTGTAGAGATGTTCACCTGTAGAGACCTTCACTCGTAGAGATGGCCACCTGTACAAACCTTCACCTGTAGAGATGGTCACCTGTAGAGACCTTCACTTGTATAGATTTTCACCTGTAGAGACCTTCACCTATAGAGATGTTCACCTGTAGAGACCTTCACTCGTAGAGATGGTCACCTGTACAGACCTTCACCTATAGAGATGTTCACCTGTAGAGACCTTCACTCGTAGAGATGGTCACCTGTACAAACCTTCACCTGTAGAGATGTTCACCTGTAGAGACCTTCACTTGTAGAGATGTTTACTCATAGAGATCTTTGTAGCATCATCCGTAGAAGGTATACACCTGCACAGACATTCAGTTACAAAAACTTTCATCCATGCAGACCTTCTCTTGTAGAGATCTTTACCTGCAGAATCATTCATCTGTAGACACTTTTCAATTGTAGTGTTTATCTGGAGCTTTACTTGAAGAGACATTCATCTGTACACATGCAAAGACCTCTACTTGTAGAGTCTTTCACCTGTAGAGAAGTTCACCTTTAGAAATATCCACCTGTATAGACTTTCATCTATGGAGACATTTAGATGTAGCTTCACCTGCACAACCATTCACTTACAGCAACATCATCCAGACCTTCACATGTAACACAAACTCCTGTAGACATCATCACCTGTATATATATATATATATATATATATATATATATATATATATATATATATATATATATATATATACACACACTGTGGAAACATTTTCCTGTGCAGGTGTGCACTTATATCCATGCAGCCCTTCACTTGTAGACATACCTACCTGTAAGAACCATTCAGCTATGGACATCTTCACCTGTATAGATGTTTACTGGTACAGTCTCCTGTATAGATTCTAACCAGTAGCTTTATCTGAAGAGATATTCACCTGTGTAGATGTGACAACCTCTCAGACATGATATATACAGGAGGTTGTCAGTAGTAATAGAGGAATAGATGTACTGTAGTATACGGGGGCGGATCTCATGTCTGATCACATGTCATTATATCAGTGATGTCAGTAACAGGGGGCAGAGCTGTGACAACCTCTCAGACATGATATATACAGGTTGGTTGTCAGTAATATAAGGTGTGTGGATCTCATTATATAAGCTGTGGTTGACATTTCCTCACTCTCTATAGGTGGGGATTGCGGAAAGGAAAGGGTTAGTAAGGTTTTTGCTCTGCGGATATCTTTCTTCCTCCGCCACTTGGCTGCACACACAGACACTTGAATCTGTCGTCACGCAAGTTCCAGTCCAATACAACTTGGCAAAACTGTATCCCGTCCTGAAGGGCCAAGGTTTCCCAGTGACGAAAAGCTTTGCAGGTCTCTGCTCCTCTGCGCTGCGCCCCAAATATAATCCGACGTTCATCTAGATCCAGAGTCACTGATCTGTCAACACAAACATGAGAGCAGTGCCAGGGTGCGGGAACTGGAGCCAGGACTCAACGAGTTATGGCACGTGCTCATACTGCACATCCTTGTGACCACTGGTATAAAGAGCGCCAAGTCCCTGGTGATCACTGGTATACAGAGCGCCAAGTCCTGGTGATCACTAGTATATAGAGCGCCAAGTCCTGGTGATCACTGGTATACAGAGCGCCAAGTCCTGGTGATCACTGGTATATAGAGCGCCAAGTCCCTGGTGATCACTAGTATATAGAGCGCCAAGTCCTGGTGATCACTGGTATATAGAGCGCCAAGTCCTGGTGATCACTGGTATATAGAGCGCCAAGTCCCTGGTGATCACTAGTATATAGAGCGCCAAGTCCTGGTGATCACTGGTATATAGAGCGCCAAGTCCTGGTGATCACTGGTATACAGAGCGCCAAGTCCCTGGTGATCACTAGTATACAGAGCGCCAAGTCCTGGTGATCACTGGTATATAGAGCGCCAAGTCCTGGTGATCACTGGTATATAGAGCGCCAAGTCCTGGTGATCACTGGTATACAGAGCGCCAAGTCCCTGGTGATCACTGCTATATAGAGCGCCAAGTCCTGGTGATCACTGGTATACAGAGCGCCAAGTCCTGGTGATCACTGGTATACAGAGCGCCAAGTCCCTGGTGATCACTAGTATACAGAGCGCCAAGTCCTGGTGATCACTGGTATACAGAGCGCCAAGTCCCTGGTGATCACTAGTATACAGAGCGCCAAGTCCTGGTGATCACTGGTATATAGAGCGCCAAGTCCTGGTGATCACTGGTATATAGAGCGCCAAGTCCTGGTGATCACTGGTATACAGAGCGCCAAGTCCCTGGTGATCACTGGTATACAGAGCGCCAAGTCCCTGGTGATCACTGGTATACAGAGCGCCAAGTCCCTGGTGATCACTGGTATACAGAGCGCCAAGTCCTGGTGATCACTGGTATATAGAGCGCCAAGTCCCTGGTGATCACTGGTATACAGAGCGCCAAGTCCCTGGTGATCACTAGTATATAGAGCGCCAAGTCCTGGTGATCATTGGTATATAGAGCGCCAAGTCCTGGTGATCACTGGTATATAGAGCGCCAAGTCCTGGTGATCACTGGTATACAGAGCGCCAAGTCCCTGTTGATCACTAATATATAGAGCACCAAATCCTTGGTGATCCCTGGTATATACAGCACCCAGTGGTGGTTACTAGTATATACAGTGCTCATTCCCTGTGATCACAGTGGTAGGCAGCTGGCAAAACAGATTGGAGCGGACACAGTTTAGCTGCATTTTTTACGCTACTCGCAGCAAAAACCTAATGAAACCGATTTATATTGAGAACTGCAAAAGGACCTGCATGATAAATTTAAAGGTCCTTTAGCCTACTGAGAAATAACATCTAGCCTAAAGGATTGGTAATTGGTGTTTCCAAGTGGTGTAAAAGACCTTTAAGCTCTATATTTGGGGTTGTGCTATGAGATCAGGGGAACCTGCTCTTCCTGGTGATCAGTGGTACATTCTGTACTCGATCCCTGGTGATTGGTGGTACATTCTGAACATGATCCCTAGTGATTTGTGGTACATTCTGCACATGATCCCTGGTGATTGGTGGTACATTCTGCACATGATCCCTGGTGATTGGTGGTACATTCTGCACATGATCATTGGTGATTGGTGGTACATTCTGAACATGATCCCTGGTAATTGGTGGTACATTCTGCACATGATCCCTGGTGATTGGTGGTACATTCTGCACTTGAACTCTGATGACTTGTGGTACACTCAGCACTAGATCCCTAGTGATTGGTGATACATTCTGCACTTGAACCTTGGTGATTGGTGGCATACTCAGCACTAGATCCCTAGTGATCAGTGGTACATTCTGCACTTGGTCCCTGGTGATTGGTGTTACATTCTGCACATGATCCCTGGTGGTCAGTGATACACTCAGCACTAGATCCCTGGTGGTCAGTGATACACTCAGCACTAGATCCCTGGTGATTGGTAATATTTGCAGCACTTGGCCCCCTGCAGAACTCCATTCCTGCAGTCATGCGACTGGTTCTTGCTGGCAGCGGCGTTCATACAGCAGTGCCGCTTCTGTCATCCTGAGAATATCTCAATAAAACCGTAACTTCCTGCGCCAACATTTTTTGGCTGTCGACCTACAAATACATCCATCCCCACCGCACATTCCTGACACCAGGCCAGAACCCGAGCCCCAGGGGCAGAATTCTCATATTCTCATGTGCCTGCTGAATGGTGCCCAAGCAAGTCTACATTCGAGAAATATTTATCTAGTCAGGATGATGCAGAGAAGAACCTGCAAGTACACAATGACTGTGCAAAGTCACCTGAGAGCAGCCTCTACCTGTGTGCACTGACTCAAGTGTCCAGGAGGGGGCGACGCACAAATCCCTCTGCTGTCCTGCACCAATGTGGACATCTATTGCAGTTATCACCAAATACAGCTGTATTCACATGATGTGGTAATTAGGACTGTAAACAAGAGGAATAGGCAACAACTGTGAAGAAGGAAGTGTTACTGTGCACAAGGCATCCAAGGACAATGCAAGCGATACGGTGCACGAACCATCCAAAGACAAGGGAAGTAGTACTGTGCACTGTCCATATATACAGAATAAGTGCAGATACTGAGACTTACACCCAGGATACAGGACAAGAGAAGTGGTACTGTGCACTGTCTATATATACAGGATGATAGAAGTGATACTCTGCACTGTCCATATATACAGGTCAAGAGAAGTGGTACTGTGCAGTATATAAGTGACATGGTAAGTTGTACTGTGTGTCGCACATGAGAAGTTGTACTGTGCACAGTCCAGGGCCTTGGCCGATGATGTCATTTCCTATAATCAAATCCCTGAACACACACAATTCTCCTGCGCTCAGCACCACGACTCCCATCCTCTGTGCCATGTGCGCTGTGTAGAATACGGTTAATTTGCGCCGTCTTCTCGGGGTATTTGGCAGCCATATAAAGCGGTTATTCTGCTGAGAAGCCGCTTTGTCTCCTTCTCCCTTCCTGGTGTATTCATGTCTGCGGGAGACAAGGGGCTGTGTTACCAGCCAGCGACACAATGCCCATCTTGTTGCTCTTATCCTGTGCGGACGCGGCCAGAGACACGTAGCATCGCCTGAAACTCGAGTCCATAGACCCAGATACAGGACAGCCGGGCTTAACCCCCTCAGTGCCACTGACAACAACCTGTGCTCAGCACTGACAACCTGCACACTCTCCGGGCACGGCTGCCTTTTAGATACTAATAATGGATATTGATACTCCTTACTGACAGGAGTGACTACTGGAGGGATCTCACTTAGAATCTATTAGAGTATGCTGGTTTATGTTGGGTTTGCTGTGTATGAGCTCACAAATCTATAGGGATCCTATGAGTATGGCTTCATGATGGTGCTGGACCTATAAAACAAAAGTATAAGTAGTCAGAAGTGCAGGGTAAAGCATGGAGCAAGGAGACAGCAATGGCGGATAAAAGGTGGAGATATAGTGTAGATGGAGCAGCTGATCAAACTGTGTCTTATGGAGCTGAGCTGCAGTGTAAATCATAGCGGAGGGACGGAGAAACAAACAAAGCATGGGACATAGGACTACACTAGACTCTACGGAACAGTGTATCCAAGCTGGGGCCACTGATCATAGGAGAGCCCTAGACAGTGTATCCAAGCTGGGGCCACTGATCATAGGAGCGCCCTAGACAGTGTATCTAAGCTGGGGTCACTGATCATAGCAGCAGCCTAGACGGTGTATCTAAGCTGGGGTCACTGATCATAGCAGCAACCTAGACAGTGTATCCAAGCTGGGGTCACTCATCATAGCAGCGCCCTAAACACTGTATCCAAGCTGGGGTCACTGATCATAGAAGCGCCCTAGACAGTGTATCTAAGCTGGGGTCACTGATCATAGCAGCGCCCTAGACAGTGTATCTAAACTGGGGTCGCTTATTATAGCAGCGCCCTAAACACTGTATCTAAGCTGGGGTCACTGATCATAGGAGGGCCCTAGACAGTGTATCTAAGCTGGGGTCACTGATCACAGTTGCTGTCCTGGGCTCTCTTGCGGTGTCCGTCACCTCATCGTGGTCCTCTTCCAGCCTCTTGGGCAATGTCACTAGCCCTGGGTTTCAGTGCAGTCCAACCACAGGGCAAATCGGCGTCATGATGTCACTGCGGCCTCTAGAATTCACTTGGGGCCTGTGAGGTCACCCAGGAAGCTGGACGAGGCAACGGACACTATGGAGAGGGAAGGAATGTTGTTTTTTTAATGCGGGCAGGGATGGCGTTACTATTACTGCGCCATATATTGTTGTGGGTGTTTTAGTTTCCCAAATCACCCTGACAGGTTCCCATAAGCACAACAAAAGTTGTCCATTTGTGTGGACCGGACGGACGACCCCTGGTTATATACAGAGTCCTCGCTATATCCGGTCTCCTCCTCGAGGGCGATGTCTGGAGGACATATATTACAGCACAGGCTGTAGCCATGGCGTAGCAATCGGCCTATAGATTGCCGAGCCACCGCAGGGCACACAGACAGCGGCTATAAATGGCAGCGCCCTCTGTGTTTACCGACTATTATTACTCGCACTGCAGGCCAGAATTCCATGTGGTTTGGCAGAAGGTCCAGCTCGCCCCGTCCCCACACAGCGGGTCACTTCCACATGACGTCCTCCACAGTCCTCTCATAGAGGCCCCACCATCCCTGCGACTCCTCCACCTGTGTGAAGAGGATCAGACCCGACCCTGGAACGGAGAGACTTGTAAAAACTGCAGCAAAAAATTATTTAGACCTGAACGGGGCAGATTTATTACTAAGGCCTAAAAACAAAAGTGTCTGCGTAGCCCATCGCAACCAATCACAGCACATACTGTAATAACCAATCACAGTTCAAAGCAACCAATCACAGCCCATAGTAATCAATCATAGCTCACAGCAACCAATCACAGCCCATAGCGATCCATTACAGCCCATAGCAACAAATCCCAATCCATGGCAACCAATCACAGTGCATGTTTCATTTTGTATTCTGCTTTATTTTAGACAGTTTTGTAACTCCGCCCCCGTGTGTGTAATTTACCCTGTTTCAGTACATTAACCCCTTTCACATGAGGCATAAAAATCTACCTGGATAATGGCTGAAATTTGCATCGCACAAGCTTTTGTGTGAACACGAGCCTGAAGAGCGCACATATTCCTGCAGGAGTCAGTGATGTCACTGGTTATAATGATGTCCTTATGATGTCATCGCCTCTGTAATTGATGTGGTTTGGTGGTCAGAGCGGTTCCTATTATGTAATCCAGTCCATGTTGATGGATTGATGGACAGCCGGGCCCTTGTGTCCCTCTGAGGGTCACTTTTTTCAGTTCCAGGATTTTTGGAGAATTTTTTTTGCCCCTTGTCTATAATTATCCAGTATTGATTGAGCTCACCCTTCTTGGGTCTCGCTGTAAATATTGGCAGTCTAGGGTGAGGTCTGCGGGTGTACCGGCCCGGAAAGTCCTGCTCGCTCTATTTTCTGCTGCTGTAAATATCTGTGGCTTCAACCTCTGAACAGGTTGGTTTTTGTCTTTCTCGCTACTGGGGGGCACCGGCCACAATATGGAGCCCCCCAACATGAATACAGACCTGGGCTCATTATAACCTAGGAGAATGTGAGGCCTGGGAACATGGGGGCTGTGTACAAGGAACAGTGGGGGAGGGTCTATTTATAATGACATGTCACAGGAATAGCCTCCAGTAACCCTCTGTGTACCAGGGTCCTCATCCTACCTGTATGATATTTAGAAGGAACCTTTTCTCCAGCTGGAGCCTGGACCTCTGTACTTCTACAAGAATGTTAGAACTGCAGTAAGGACTGACACTGATATAGGAGAGAGAACAGAGGAAATGTAGATTTAATTATGGAGCCGGATGTGTAATGGGGCACGGTGTGCTGTGCGAGAGGGGCCAGCGCAAAAGAGGGATATGTGAATCAGTGGGGGGCTGCAACATCGTCCCCAACTGCGACCCGCCGACGAAGTCGCGGGTAAATGCTAGTGATACTATATATATAGTGCTGCTATATTGCTATATCACACATTCATACCTCCCAATTGTCCCGAATTCTGCGGGACAGTCCACATGTCAGACAGTAGGTCATGTCTCGTGGTCCTGGTTGGTGAGAGGTATGTCCCGGATTTAACTTATCTGCATCCAGAGCAGACGCAGATGATTTGAATACAATGGTGAAGCAGGAGCGGACAGCCCTTACCTCACCACTGTTCTCCTCTCTATGCTCCGGTCCCTGGAGCTGTAGATATGATGCGATGACGTCACTCACATCATGGCTGCAGATGAAAGGGGCAATTAAACAAAGGGCAGATGAAGGGGGGCATTAAATTGGTGGCTAGGAGGTCAGAAAAGTTGGAAGATGAAACAATAGAAACCCTCTCAGAAACCCATGGCAGCACAGTAGGACCATCTCTGAGCCTGTAGTCACTTTGATACAATCAGACATGGTGAGAATTTCTCCAGAGATAGAGATCTGTGACTGTTTTTAGGATCGCAACTTCTTTTAGTAGAAAACAAGAATAAGAAAGAAATGTTGGGTAGAAACGTTCTCGACAACCCCTCCACCCAACTGCTCATCATCCTTGACTTGTTTCTCCACCATTACTGACAAAAAAACTCTCCTCCCTAATCTCCAAATCCCACCTCACCTCCTGCGCGCTTGACCCGATCCAGTCACATCTCATCCCCAAACTCACTGAAGTCATTACTCTGGCCCTAACCCATCTCTTCAATCTATCCCTAACCAATGGATCCTTCCCCTCAGCCTTCAAACACGCCACAGTCACACCTATACTTAAAGAGGACCTTTCACCATATCCGGGCACATGCAGTTCTATATACTGCCAGAAAGCTGACAGTGCGCTGAATTCAGCGCACTGTCGGCTTTCCCGATCTGTGCCCGGTGTGAAGAGCTTACGGCCCGGTACCGTAGCTCTTCTATGATCAGAAGGGCGTTTCTGACCATTAGCCAGGAACTTCCTTCTGTCTTGCGGCGCCTATCGCGCTGTGCTGTGGAGCGGGGAGGAACGCCCCCCTCCCTCTGCTCACACAGTTTGTCCGTAGACGAGTATTATCAGGAGAGGGAGGGGGCGTTCCTCCCCGCTCCACAGCACAGCGCGATTGGCGCCGCGAGGCAGAAGGACGTCTCTGGCTAATGGTCAGAAACGCCCTTCTGACTGTAAAGCGCTACGTTAACGGGACCGATAGCGCTTTACACCGGGCACGGATCGGGAAAGCCGACAGTGCGCTGAATTCAGCGCACTGTCAGCTTTCTGGCAGTATATAACACTGCCTGTGCCCAGATATGGTGAAAGGTCCTCTTTAAGAAACCGTCCCTCGACCCGTCCTTTCCTGCCAACTATCGTCCCATCTCACTGCTCCCGTTCGCCTCAAAACTTCTTGAGCAGCACGTCCACTCAGAACTCTCCTCCTATCTCTCTTCCAACCTCCTCTTTGACAGACTACAGTCAGGCTTCAGACCCCGTCACTCCACTGAAAGTGCCCTAACAAAAGTCACTAACGACCTGCTAACCGCCAAAGCCAAGCGCCATTACTCTGTCCTCCTCCTCCTTGACCTCTCCTCTGCCTTTGACACAGTTGACCACTCCCTCCTGTTAGAAATTCTCTCATCCCTTGGTATCTCAGACCTGGCCCATTCCTGGATCTCCTCATACCTCACCGACCGCACATTCAGCGTCTCCCACTCGCACACCACCTCCTCACCTCGCCCTCTCTCTGTAGGTGTCCCCCAAGGCTCCGTCCTAGGACCCCTCCTATTCTCCATCTACACCCTTGGCCTGGGCCAACTCATAGAATCTCATGGTTTTCAATACCAATGCTATGCCGATGGCAAATATACATCTCTCGACCAGACATTACCTCCCTGCTGGCCAGAGTTCCAGATTGTTTAGCAGCTGTAGCCTCCTTCCTCTCTTCTCGCTTTCTCAACTCAACATGGAGAAAACGGAGTTCATAATCTACACCCCAACCCATATGGCCCCACCACCTGACCCATCTATCAAAGTTAATGGAACCACAATTGCCCCTGTCCCATGGGCCCAATGCCTTGGGGTAACCCTGGACTCCGACCTATCCTTCAAGTCACACGTTCAAACCCTCAACACTTCCTGCCGCCTCCAACTCAAGAACATCCACCAAATCCGCTCCTTCCTCACCCCTGAAACTAACAAGGTGCTCGTCCAGACCCTCATAATCTCCCACCTAGACTACTGCAACACCCTCCTCCATGGACTCCCAGCTAACACCCTCGCCCCCCTCCAGTCCACCTTAAACTGCGCTGCTCGTTTAATTCACCTCACCCCCCGATCTTCATCGGCTGCTCCCCTCTGCCAGTCCCTCCACTGGTTACCCATAGCCCAGCGAATTGAGTTCAAGCTACTAAAGTTAACATATAAAGCCATCCACAACCTGTCCCCTCCATATATCTCTGAACTAATCTCCCGCTACCGGATCACACGTAACCTCAGATCCTCCAATGACCTCCTACTCCGCTCTTCTCTCATCCGCTCCTCACACAACCGTCTCCAAGATTTCTCCCGTGCATCCCCCATACTCTGGAACTCCTTAGCAAGACACATAAGACTGACCCCCACAATCACAGGATTCAAGAAGGCCCTGAAGACTCCCCTATTCAGGAAGGCCTACAACCCCCAATAACACTATCACTGCACCGCCATCTGTACAGTCTCCCCCTCTCATTCTGTCTCTATCCCTCTCCCTTCATAGACTGTAAGCCCTCGTGGGCAGGGCCCTCTACCCCACTGTGCCAGCCGGTCAGTATTATATCTACCTGTATATTCTGTGTATTGTATGTAACCCCCAAATGTAAAGCACCATGGAATTAATATAATAATGTACAGCACCATGGAATTAATGGTGCTATAGAAATAAATAAATAAATAAATAAATAATAATTTACTGAATTTTTCTTTATCAACTGATTTTTATGGACACGTTTTAAAAAAGAAATTGAGAAATGTTGACATGCACCATGGTAATTCAGGATGTAGACACCATAAGTCTACAGAGTCGCCTTGCTTGGGGACCTCACACTGACCACTGGTGGACTCATGAACCTGCCGGTGATACTGTCCACCTCACAAGGATGTAGAGCTGTAACACTGGTGCTAACCAGCGGCCTCTCCAGAGATTCATGATTCCTCGGTCAGACAAGCTGCAATTCAGGGAAATCTTTCACATTTTCTTGTGAAGATTCAACTGGTTGTGAATCTTTAGGAAACAATCTGTCAGACAAAAAATGTCTCCAAAAAGAAGACGCTTGTCGCTGGTGCCACCTACTGGTGGCTGCCTTGTAAGTCAATCCCCGACCCCTAAGAAAACTCATCTACCCAAAGCACCATTTGGTTTACTTTATGGAAAGCCTTAGAATGTGAAGGTTTGGTTCTCCCAGGGTTGCAGGAAGATGAAGAACCCGATGGCCTCACAAACCTAAAAAGTGACAAAAATTGTAAAACATTGTCACAATCTATCAACAAATCTGCAATGTGTATGGCCAGCTATGGTGGCTGCAGGTTGTGAATGTAGGTGGCCACGGCCATCGGAGCTTATTACACTACCTAGGGGGGAATTAGGGAACTATAAACAGCCAGAAAGAGCCCGGGGCATACTGGTGGACATGTTAGTGACTGGGGTCCGACTGCTGTTCCTTAGTATATGAGCAGTTCTTTGTTTTTTTGTTTTTTTTTTAGGTAGATTGTGAGCCCCATATAGGGATCACAATGAATTTTTTTTCCCTATCAGTATGTTTTTGTAGAATGGGAGGAAATCCACGCAAACACGGGAAGAACATACAAACTCCTTGCAGATGTAGTTCCTGGCGGGATTCGAACCCAGGACTCCAGCGCTGCAAGGCTACAGTGCTAACCACTGAGCCACCATGTTGCCCCCATATATGAGCAGTTCTGTCTATTATGGCTTAGGATGAACTCCTGGGGTGGTGCAGAGTCATATTGGTATTTTCTACAGAGATATTCAGCCAGTGTCAGGGGTGATCGTTCCCCCAGCTCACTAGTAATAGTGTGAATGGCTACCACAAAGTACGAACAATTGTATCATTCCACCACTAGGTGGCCTCAGACTAATGGACAGTGAAAAGAAGTCAACACAAGTCCGCTTTGTATCCAAAGCCAGTGCTCATATTGTGAAAACCACCACCACTACAGACCGCCACCGACAGACCACTGACACTGACACCCCAGACTGACACTGACACAACAGACACCAACACAGACAGGCCACAAACTGACCCCACAAACCAACACTGACACACACAAGCCACAGACTGACACTAGCACTACAGACGGACACTCACAGGCCACAGACTGACATTGACGCCACAGGCTCCAACACAAACAGACCACAGACTGACACCACAAACCAACACTGACACCCATACGCCACCGACTGACACTGACAGCACAGCCACCAACACAGGCAGCCCACAGACTGACCCCATAAAATGCCCGCTGCCACATGTTTGGCCAGGAAATACAGAAGAGACACATTTGTGATGTTCTACCACCACCTGACACCAGGTAACTACCTCTCAGCCAATAGACAGTGGTAGGTCGTACATTATGTTTTATAGAGCTATAGTCCTAGGAGTCCTGACAGTGTCATACACTATGTATTATAGATATATAATCCTAGGAGCCCTGACAGTGTCATACACTATGTATTATAGATATATAGTCCTAGGAGCCCTGACAGTGTCATACACTATGTATTATAGATATATAGTCCTAGGAGCCCTGACAGTGCCATACACTATGTATTATAGATATATAGTCCTAGGTGTCCTGACAGTGTCATACACTATGTATTATAGATATATAGTCCTAGGAGCCCTGACAGTGTCATACACTATGTTTTATAGATATATAGGTCTAGGAGCCCTGACAGTGTTATACACTATGTATTATAGATATATAGTCCTAGGAGCCCTGACAGTGTCATACACTATGTATTATAGATATATAGTCCTAGGAGCCCTGACAGTGTCATACATTGTTTTATACATAGGTTCACCCATCTCTAATCACCATCATTCTCATTGCTTTTGTCAATATCATTAGCACCATCATCATGTTTATCACCATCTTCATCATCACCACCATGAAGATCATTCTAATCCTTATTATCATCATACTGGGAGGTGAGTGAGTTCAGAAGTGAAAGTCTGCTGTTTCCTGACTTCTCCACAATTGTCATGAAAATTCATCTTGTGACTCAGGATGAGCAGAATATCCTGAGACTAGTGAGAGTGAGCGACAGTGAACCCCTCACCATGTGTGATGACATCAGCAGTGCACAGTCAGCCCCCCCCCCCCCATGTATGTCCTTAGAGACCTGATATTTTAACAGATCAGGGTTTGTAACAATCCATCAGTATAAACAACTCTCTGTCTATACACCTCAGCACCATAACCCTCTCTGCTATTCTGATTGTTTGTTACAATGTATCAGTGCAAGTCACGTATCAATATAGAGTCCAGGTGTGATATAAGACACAGGAAGGTCCTCCCCCTCCCCAAACCCCATCAGGAGTTTCCAGTTTCCTGTCAGATGTCACTACCCCATTATTAAATACATGGCACCTCTTAATCCCCCTCCCCACATGCGGCCCCTCACAGGACGCCATGCCAGCTGCACTGTGTCTCCATCATGGTGGTAACACTGCCTCATAAATTATGGTGTTACCCTGCACGTGTCTTACTTATCGCACAAAGCTCACGGAATACTGAAACACCAGCCCCAACAGCCTGGACAGAAGGGACACGAGCCCCATATCTACTGCTTATTAAAATCGGAATGACGTCACTGATATAATATAATGACATGTTATCAGACATGAGATCCGCCCCCTTATACTACAGTACAGCTATTCCTCTATTACTACTGACTACCACCTGTATGCATAATGTCTGGTAGTACACATTAGTCACATACAGTATATTATAAGTATACAGGTATATAACTTTCAGGTGACTCGGGGTGTTGCACGTGCCTCCTGTACTGCAGGGGTGCTGGCTCATGGTCTTTGGAGGAGATGATATTCCTTGAAGCGGTGATCACAGGCAGCAGGTGACGGTGTCAGGTGCAGACTTCTCCCCCCTCCTGAAGCCTCCAGTCAGCTGATGATACAGCTGAAAACCTTCTACAACTAACATCACAGTCAGCAGCTGCCACCACACACCACTTTCTGCACGTCGCCCCCTCTGTCATCTGCACATCCAGACATCTCGCTGCCAGGACACATGTCCTCGAGGAAAAGGAAGCCCCTACAAGGAGATGATGAGGTCCAAGAGGGATCATTCATGGTGACATCACACCTGCTATGACTATAGACAGTCTATAGAAGGTGTGATTCATATTATATGACTATAGACAGTCTATAGAAGGTGTGATTCATATTATATGACTATAGACAGTCTATAGAAGGTGTGCTTCATATTATATGACTATAGACAGTCTATAGAAGGTGTGCTTCATATTATATGACTATAGACAGTCTATAGAGGGTGTGCTTCATATTATATACCTATAGACAGTCTATAGAAGGTGTGCTTCATATTATATGACTATAGACAGTCTATAGAAGGTGTGATTCATATTATATGACTATAGACAGTCTATAGAAGGTGTGCTTCATATTATATGACTATAGACAGTCTATAGAGGGTGTGCTTCATATTATATACCTATAGACAGTCTATAGAAGGTGTGCTTCATATTATATGACTATAGACAGTATATACAAGGTGTGCTTCATTCTATATGTCAACAGAGTCTATAGAAGGTGTGCTTTATCCTGTATGACTATATATAGTCTATAGAAGGTGTGTTTCATCCTATATGACTATATACAGTCCATACAAAGTGTGCTTCATTCTATATAACTATAGATAGACAGCCTAAAGAAGGTGGTGTTCATCCAATATGACTATAAACAGTCTATGGAAGGTGTGCTTCAACCTATATGGCCATATACAGTCCATAGAAGGTGTGCTTCATCGTTTATTGAACGATTTTCCTCTTGCCTGGTTATCTTATTACACACCGGTCGTCTATTATACGCTTTGCTCCATAACCAGCAGATTGTTACCAGAATAGCCGTCTCAGGAGATGTTCCACTGACAAACAGATTATAAATACCGTCAGCGGGAGGAAAGGACGACCTGCCCCTCACCACCGCTATTTGTGTTGGGCTGTGCAGGTGCCAGGAGTGGAGCTGCCAACTCTGTGTGGTCAACGTAGGGTGACACTGCAAATCTAGGACTGGCACTGCTAGATGATGCCCTTAACCCTCTGTGTTCCATAGGTGATCTTCCTCCTCAGATCATGCCCTTAGATATAGAGTCCCTGTATGTATGAAGCAATACCAAGCATCCTCTATTCACTTCTATATGACTGATGGCACACTGCAGTCTATCTCAGTCAGTCCTATAGAGCTGGACAGACTGCTGGTAATACCTGAACCCTAGGGGGCTCCCCATTATGGAGGTATTTTCCCTGCAGTGGAGTTTTCTGGCTGACCCCGGATTTCCCTGTAATATCAGCTGTATGCTAAAAGTGTGATTAGCTGATGGTGCCACGGCTCCAAACTTAAAGGAGATGTCTATAATTTCACAATCCCTTTAAAATCAGTGTGTCCTACATGTTGCAGAATTTTGTACACTACTTAGCCAGGAATTCTCTTAAAGGATTTTTGTCTTATTTCTACATTCAACACTTATCTATCCAAACAATTAGTAAATGTATAATAGGATTGTAATGACAAGGTGCCCCATCCCCCATTCTCTATATCTGGGGTAGAATGGAAGAGAAAAATTACATATACACTAGCACATAAAACAGCATTCTCCCCCTTCCTTCCCCTCCACCATCATTATCAGCATTCTCCCCCTTCCTGCCCCTCCACCATCATTATCAGCATTCTCCCCCTTCCTACCCCTCCACCATCAGTATCGGCATTCTGCCTCTTCCTGCCCCTCCATCATCACAATCAGCATTCTCCCCCTTCTTGTCCCTCCACCTTCAGTATCAGCATTCTCCCCCTTCCTGCCCCTCCACTATCAGTATCAGCATTCTCCCCCTTCCTGTCCCTCCACTATCAGTATCAGCATTCTCCCCCTTCCTGCCCCTCCACTATCAGCATTCTCCCCCTTCCTGTCCCTCCACCTTCAGTATCAGAATTCTCCCCTTTCCTGCCCCTCCACCATCATTATCAGCATTCTCCCCCTTCCTGTCCCTCCACTATCAGTATCAGCATTCTCCCCCTTCCTGCCCCTCCACTATCAGTATCAGCATTCTCCCCCTTCCTGTCCCTCCACCATCATTATCAGCATTCTCCCCCTTCCTACCCCTCCACCATCAGTATCGGCATTCTGCCTCTTCCTGTCCCTCCACCATCATTATCAGCATTCTCCCCCTTCCTACCCCTCCACCATCAGTATCGGCATTCTGCCTCTTCCTGCCCCTCCATCATCACAATCAGCATTCTCCCCCTTCTTGTCCCTCCACCTTCAGTATCAGCATTCTCCCCCTTCCTGCCCTCCACTATCAGTATCAGCATTCTCCCCCTTCCTGCCCTCCACTATCAGTATCAGCATTCTCCCCCTTCCTGCCCCTCCACTATCAGTATCAGCATTCTCCCCCTTCCTGTCCCTCCACCTTCAGTATCAGCATTCTCCCCCTTCCTGCCCTCCACTATCAGTATTCTCCCCCTTCCTGTCCCTCCACTATCAGTATCAGCATTCTCCCCCTTCCTGTCCCTCCACTATCAGCATTCTCCCCCTTCCTGCCCCTCCACTATCAGTATCAGCATTCTCCCCCTTCCTGTCCCTCCACTATCAGTATCAGCATTCTCCCCCTTCCTGCCCTCGACTATCAGTATTCTCCCCCTTCCTGTCCCTCCACCTTCAGTATCAGCATTCTCCCCTTTCCTGCCCCTCCACCATCATTATCAGCATTCTCCCCCTTCCTGTCCCTCCACTATCAGTATCAGCATTCTCCCCCTTCCTGCCCTCGACTATCAGTATTCTCCCCCTTCCTGTCCCTCCACTATCAGTATCAGCATTCTCCCCCTTCCTGCCCCTCCACTATCAGCATTCTCCCCCTTCCTGTCCCTCCACCTTCAGTATCAGCATTCTCCCCTTTCCTGCCCCTCCACCATCATTATCAGCATTCTCCCCCTTCCTGTCCCTCCACTATCAGTATCAGCATTCTCCCCCTTCCTGCCCCTCCACTATCAGCATTCTCCCCCTTCCTGCCCCTCCACTATCAGTACCAGCATTCTCCCCCTGCCTCTAATATCTGATGATGTGTATGACTACAGGTTGATACATCACTAATACATTGTAACAAATACTCAGTTGTGAGCAATGTCTGGTTTTTCCATTTATTTTCTTCTGTATTATGTGTCACCAACCCAAGATCCTGGAAATGGTCATAGACTGAGAAATAAAGATGATTAGACAGTTGTAAGCCGTGTCCTGACGTCATGAAGCTTTTCCCTAGAATGTAATGAATCAGTTTCATCTGCATAAGTCTGAGTGCCCCCTCCATGTTCCTGTAGACATGAAATACTCCGTCGTGTGAGGTCACAGGAACTTTCCTTGGTAAATGAGTCATTGTGACACAGTCAGGCTTGTTTTGCCATCTATTTGATTACATCACATCTCCACAGAACTGTCTTATGACATCATCATTGGGGCAGAAAGTAGCTAACTTCTTCACCTACTCAATAGAACTCTCTATGATTGGAGGAGAAGATTAGACAAACCAAAGATTATATCTAGTGCCAGTCCAGTTTGGACGTCGACCTGCAGATAAAGTCCTGGTCTATGTAGTCCACCCTTCTACTGTCACATTGTATCTTGGTATAGTCTCGTGTTCTTCATGCCAGGCTTACATTCACTTACTGCAGATTTCCTGCCACCTCTGCCGGCAGTTTCTTCCTCATCTCCTGATCTTCTCCCTAATTTCTGGTTCTTGTTGTTCTTCCCTCCTGCTCCTTATTTATACCTATAACATATATAAAGGTTTCTATTATGTTCCCCTTTCCTTTCTTTACAAGACTATACAGAATACCGTCTTGAAGCCTCTCCCTATATGTTTTATGCCTCAGGCACTGCACTATTTTTGTAGTCATCTTTACACCCCTTTTATGTTATCTATGTCTTTTTGTAGGTGGGGTCTACACAACTGTCTACCATATTCCAGATGTGGGCTTAGCAGCGCTCTATACAGTGGGATCACAATCTCTCTTTCCCTACTGGTCATACCTCTGGCTATACAGCTGCGAATCCTACTGGTTATACATTTGATTATAGAGCGGAGAATCCTACTGGTTATACCTTTAGCTATACAGATCAAAATGCTACTGGTTATACCTCTAGAGATACAGTTGATCACCATACTGATTATTCTACTGGTTATATCTCTAGCTATACAACTGAGCATCCTACTAGTCATGCATTTAGCTATACAATTGAGCATCCTACTAGTTATATGTTTAGTTATACAGTCCCAAAATCCTTCTGCTTATATCTCTAGCTATACAGCCCAGCATCCTACTGGTTATATCACTAAGAATAAAGCCCTGCACCTACTGGTTATATCTGTAGTCATTCAGTTGAGCATCCAAGTGGTTATACCTCTAGCTATAGAGACCAGAATCCTACTGGTCATACCTCTGGCTATACAGCTGAGTATTCTACTAGTTATACCTCTAGCTATATAGCCCAGCATCCTAGTAGTTATACCTGTATAACTACTAGTTAAAACTCTAGATATAAAGCTGAGCATCCTACTAGTTATACCTCTAGCTATACAGCTGAGTAGCCTACTGTTCATACATCTAGCTGTAAAATTGAACATCATACTAGCTATAAATCTAGATATACAGTTGAGCATCCTACTTGTTACACCTCTAGCTATACAGCCCAGCTTCCTACTTGTTATACAGCCGAGTATCCTACTGGTTATATCTATAGCTATAATGATGAGTATCCTATTGATTATACTTCTAGATATATAGTCAAGTATCCTACTAGTTATACCTCTAGTTACATAGCTGAGCACCCTACTGGTTAAAGCTCTAGTTATACAGCTGAGCATCCTACTGGTTATACCTCTAGTTATTCAGAAGTGAATCCTACTGGTTATACTTCAAGCTATACTGATGAGTATTCTATTAATTATACCTCTAAATATAAGGCTGACTATTCCACTGGTTATACCTCTAGCTATATAGCTTCTATTTATTGGTTATACCTCTAGCTATATAGCCCAGCATTTCTTTGGTTATTCCTATAGTTATACAGCCCAGCATCTTACTGGTTATACCTCTAGATATACAGCTGACTATACTTGTTATACCTCTAGCTATACAGCTGACTATACTATTTTTTATACCTCTAGCTATAAATCCCAGCATTCTATTGGTTATACTTCTAGCTGCATACAGCTGTACAGCCTACTGGTTATACCTCTAGATATATAGCTGACTATTCTACTGGTAATACTTCTAGCTATACAGCCCAGTATTTCTTTGGTTATTCCTCTAGTTATACAGCCCAACATCTTACTGGTTATAGCTCTAGCTATACAGCTGACTATCATACTTGGTATACCTCTAGCTATACAGATGACTATTATACTTGTTATACCTCTAGCTATATAGCTGACTATTCTACTGGTTATACAGCCTAGCATCATGATTACTTTATATGCATTTTGACTACGCTGTGCACTGAGCTGTCTGATATGAGGACCCTTAGATCCTTTTCTTCTGAAGTCCTAGTTCACATCTTCTATGTGTGTACGTTTCTAAATCATGAACAATCTGCAGTGACTTCAGGTTATCAATTCCAGTTATTCTGTAATGTGCACGTTAAGCCTCTAGTGGCGATGCACCCTCCTGCAACTTTACTCACCTCTCCCTGGATGCTGAGGTTATATGAAGATGCCAGTGAGCAGTTATTTTCTGCTTTTACGCAGCTGGTTTGACATGGGAAGGATCTCATAGGACAACATTTGGGTGTGAGTGGAAGGTGCGAGCTGAGCGCTCTTAATGTTACACTACATGCCACTCTCACACCCACCTGTTGACGTGACCTTTACTGTCAGGCTGGAGCCCAGAGATGAGCCGCCCGCTCCTGCCAGACACTTCTCCATGTAAACAGTCATGATATGACCTTCAGGAGCCATAAGTGTCACAGCAACAAGACTACAGCAACGGCGGCCGCAAGCGACCACGTCACCGACACCGGAACCAATCAGGAGGAGAACTGCAATGTCATAAGTGTTATATATATAACAATCTCCTCCAGAGCTGCACTCACAATTCTGATGCTACATCTTATCTCATACTGTAGTTACATCTAAAGCTGCAATCCAAATTTTACTTTTATATAATTTCTCCTACTCCAACCACATCCATAGCTGTTTTCCTGTAGGGGGCGACAGTGTAACATGATGATGGACAGATCCTTTAAGTTCTTGTATCCAGTCCGGGAGCACAGGATGGGGTAACATCTCCTATGATACCCCCATTCCCCACAGTATAGAGCAGCCTCCTGCTGGGAGCGGCGGTCCGGGTTACCTGAGGGCGCCGCTGCTTGTTTTCCTTGTTGTCATTCAGCTGCCCGCGCCTTCTCCGTCTTTGCCCCACACGGAGGATTGGATTAATCTGCAGGAATGTCGGATATAAAACCATTAGACGTTGTTTACACCTCATGAGAGCAAACAAGCAGATAATCCAGGACCACACACGGGGCGAGCGGGGTAACCCCCCCTATATAGAATGGGCGTGGTGTGTCCTCCGACTAAATACACAACATTATATCAGTCATTAAGCAAGATACAAATGTAACATCTCATATTACTATTATATCAGTGATGTCAGTCGCAGGGGGCGGAGCTGTGACAACCTCTCAGACATGATATATACAGGCTGGTTGTCAGTAGTAATAGACGAATAGCTGTACTGTAGTATAAGGTGTGTGGCAGTCCGTTGCTGTCATTATATTCGTGGCCGGTTTCCCGGTTATTACGTGCCGCTTGGGGTTTATTTCAGAGAGAAATCTTCTTAGTGATGAATCCCGCTCATTTCCTGCGAGGCTCGGGGAGATTTTCTACAGCTTGTGGAGTGAACAATGACAAGTACAGAGTCTGCCGCTGGATAACGAGCTCAGCTGCGAGGACAGGACTAAGCGCTTATACACAAGAAGAGCCAGAATAACACAATGTAACGCAATGACACAGGCAGCAGAGGTGTGAGCAGGCCACAGTCGTGCCAATGTATCATCCTGCTCAGTATCACTGCGTTATATCCATCTGTTTCACCACAGGGGGGCAACCCAATACATATAGGATAAATCATCTCCTGAAATACTCTGTACTGCTGGGGACCCTGCTCTTTCCACTATGTAACTCTTACCCTGTGACCTCCTCTATAAGATCAGCACACTTCTCTCCTGAAATACTCTGTGTTGCTGGGGACCTTGCTCCTTTCGCTGTCAGCCACTTGTCTCTCTACCTCTTCTTCTTGTCTTTGCTGACGTCGCCTCCTGGTGGACATTACAGGTACATCATGTATTATCTCATCACCTGTTGCCTCTGAGGGGTCGAGTCCTGGTGTAGGCATACCTCCCAACTGTTGAAGAACTGAAAGAGGGACAAAATGTGTGGCGCCCTGCGGCAAATTTAGCCCCGCCCACTTTTGTGGTGACTCCGCCCATTCTCATTAATTTTTCATGTGCCCGCACACAGTATAATCCTCCTACAGTCACCCGTAAATTATATGTCTCCCCTCTATCTCTCCCCCAGTTTCATATACACCCTTCATCTGCCCCCCGTTTCATGTCCCCTCCATCTCTGCCCCCAGATTCATGTCCCCCATCTCTGCCCCAGATTCATGTCCCCACATCTCTGCCCCCAGTTTCATGTCCCTCCATCTCTGCCCCCAGTTTCATGTCCCTCCATCTCTGCCCACAGATTCATGTCCCCCCTCCATCTCTGCCCCCAGATTCATGTCCCCTCCATCTCTGCCCCCAGATTCATGTCCCTCCATCTCTGCCCCCAGATTCATGTCCCCTCCATCTCTGCCCCCAGTGTCATGTCCCTCCATCTCTGCCCCCAGATACATGTCCCCTCCATCTCTGCCCCCAGATTCATGTCCCCACATCTCTGCCCCCAGATTCATGTCCCCACATCTCTGCCCCCAGATTCATGTCCCCTCCATCTCTGCCCCCAGATTCATGTCCTCTCCATCTCTGCCCCCAGATTCATGTCCTCTCCATCTCTGCCCCCAGATTCATGTCCTCTCCATCTCTGCCCCCAGATACATGTCCCCTCCATCTCTGCCCCCAGATTCATGTCCCCTCCATCTCTGCCCCCAGATTCATGTCCCCTCCATCTCTGCCCCCAGATTCATGTCCCCTCCATCTCTGCCCCCAGATACATGTCCCCTCCATCTCTGCCCCCAGATTCATGTCCCCCCATCTCTGCCCCCAGATTAATGTCCCTCCATCTCTGCCCCAGATTCATGTCCTCTCCATCTCTGCCCCCAGATTCATGTCCTCTCCATCTCTGCCCCCAGATTCATGTCCCCTCCATCTCTGCCCCCAGATTCATGTCCTCTCCATCTCTGCCCCCAGTGTCATGTCCCTCCATCTCTGCCCCCAGATACATGTCCCCTCCATCTCTGCCCCCAGATTCATGTCCCCCCATCTCTGCCCCCAGATTCATGTCCTCACATCTCTGCCCCCAGATTCATGTCCCCACATCTCTGCCCCCAGTGTCATGCCGTCCTCTCCTTCATCTGCTCCCAGTTTCACGTTCCACCTCAGTGTACACATTACACTTACCTTCTCCTCGCTCCCCCGCTGCTCTCTCCGCGCGCCTCTCTCGCGCGCACAGTTGTAGACGCAATGTGACGTCATCACATCGCGTCTACACAGCCAGTAACCGGCGTGCAGCGGCGAAGCAAGGAGCTGAACTGTGACAGCTCCTTGCTTTTACCGCGTATGTGTTCAACTCAGATCTGTGTCCTCTGGACGCAGATCTGACTTGAAATCAGGACATACCTCCCTCCAACCGGGACCGCGGGACACGTCATCGAAATCGATCGTGAATGTCCCGTGGAAATCGGGACAGTTGGGAGGTAGGCAATAAAGACGTCACCACGGTGATTACTGAGACCTTGGCCAATCCTGGTCTTGTAATGTGTTGGCGGCGCTGATCTTGCTGCAGACCACTGGTGACTGCCCCCTACAGGTGTGGTCATAGCGCACCTTTCTTTCATTGGGACTTATGTTCAGTTTGTACCTCTAGCCCTGTATCTACAAAACCTGGCCAGGGCTAAGTGGATTGTTGGCATCCCCTTGTCATGGATACAAGCCCCAGTAGCCCCCCAGCTGTGCCCCTGCCTTCACAGCCTGGTCTGTGGTGCTGTCCCTAGTGTACAGAAGTGCACGGTGCAGGCTCAGCTCACCCTGCTGGGTCACAGTCTCAGAGTTACTGCCAGTCACAACCTTTGGACCGGAGGAAGCTGTGATGTCTTGGACTCTCATCTTTTCTGCAGGTAGAGGTGACTGCGGTGCCGCTCGTGTGTTACGTGTCGCTCTACATGCAGATCATCACTCCACTGCCTTGTAGTAGCCGAAGAGATATAAATAGAACAGATCCAAGGACTCCGATCCCCACACAAGACAAGGGCGAATGCCGGAAATATCTACCAGGGACAGAAGAATCTGCAGACTAGTGAAGATAGATATGAGATAGATACCAAAAAGAGAGCGGCCCTATGTATATAAGCACGATGGGTGCAAGCCTTCAGTCAGTGCCAAGATGACCAAAATAGCAAAGTAAAAATAGAGGCAGCGCTCCAAAAATAATACAAAAACAATGGATTGTATAAGTCTGGGTTCACACTGCCGATGCTGTCCGCCCTGGGTTTCCATCCTAAACCCTGGAGAAACTGGACAGGGGGTGGCCTGCTGGCGGTCAGCTTTAAAACCCATTAAAAATTTTAAGCTGACCACCAGCAAGCCGTCCCCTGTCCAGTTTCCTCAGGGTTTAGGATGGAAACCCCAGGGCAGACAGCGGCGGTAGTGTGAACGCCCCCTTAGCCCAGTGATAAAAGTGATGAGAGTCCATCCCTGGGCTAATAAAGTCTATTATTTTACATCCATTTTGGAGTGTTCCCTCGTTTTTACTTAGATAGATACCCCATGAGGCCAATTCCTTCCTGACTCCAACTCCAGCAATAGACGTAGAGGATGCCTCCTTGTCAGTGTCCCTGGTGTAGGTGTAGAGGATGTCCCATTGTTCATGGTCTAGGTGTAGAGGATGTCTCCTTGTCACTCTCACTAGTCTAGAGGAGGTCTCCTTGTCACTGTCACCGGTCTAGGTGTAAAAGATGTCACTGTCACTAGTCTAGAGGAGGTCTCCTTGTCACCGGTCTAGGTGTAGAAGACGTCCCCTCGTCGCTGTCACCGGTCTAAGTGTAGAGGACATCCCCTTGTCACCGGTCTAGGTGTAGAGGACATCCCCTTGTCACCAGTCTAGGTGTAGAGGACATCCCCTTGTCACCAGTCTAGGTGTAGAGGACATCCCCTTGTCACCGGTCTAGGTGTAGAGGACATCCCCTTGTCACCGGTCTAGGTGTAGAGGACATCCCCTTGTCACCGGTCTAGGTGTAGAGGACATCCCCTTGTCACTGGTCTAGGTGTAGAAGACGTCCCCTTGTCACTGGCCTAGGTGTAGAGGACATCCCCTTGTCACCAGTCTAGGTGTAGAGGACATCCCCTTGTCACTGGTCTAGGTGTAGAGGACGTCCCCTTGTCACTGGTCTAGGTGTAGAAGACGTCCCCTTGTCGCTATCACCGGTCTAGGTGTAGAGGACATCCCCTTGTCGCTATCACCGGTCTAGGTGTAGAGGACATCCCCTTGTCACCGGTCTAGGTGTAGAGGACATCCCCTTGTCACCGGTCTAGGTGTAGAGGACATCCCCTTGTCACTGGTCTAGGTGTAGAGGATGTCAGTGTGTGGTTAGTGATATATAATCTCCAGTCCGGGGTGGTCAGTGGGGATTGTAGCACATACGTGATCAAAAACTGGTTACAATTTTATATGGGATCTGACCTGCGTTACATTATTTAAGAATGGTGAGGAAGAATATCTAATAATGTCACATAAACATAATATACAATGATACAGTTAGATACAGATAATAAAATAACATTTGTTTGGGTGTTGAAGTGCAGATATGTACTCTTTACACGTACACGACTCTTACACGTGGACCATAGCATGAAGACCTCACGTATTATTCATCTCTGGAGGATTGGGGAGGGGGCTTGTTCAGGGGAAATTGCCTGACAGTTCTGCAATGTGTGAATATCTGCTGAATATCTGATGTGGAGCATGTTTTAATAAAGTGATCTAATGCCTGGCAGATGCTATGGACTCACCTCCAGGTGAGGAATGACTGTGCAGCCACTGATATCATACATTTCCTATGAGAAGGGGTCACAGAGGAGCCCATGGCGGTGCCAGAGCTCTATGACAGCACAATGTCAGGGTGAGGTACGCTATTGTGCTGAGGTTTAGGGCTGCACATGCAGGCTATACAGCTGTATACACACAGTCACTGCGGGTGGTGAGGGGTCTGCACACCAGGATGGAGACTACTGTAATGGGGGCCTTTGTGTGTCTACTCCACTGACAGCTCAGTATTTGCTACTATTCTGGATGGCTGGGCATTATGCAGCTCTGGAGGTGACTAGAGTGTACAGCAGACAGCAGAATTGTGGATGCAGCTCCGGATGTGACTGGAGTCTACGTCATTATGTAACTGCAGAATTGTGGCTGTAGCTCTGGATTATAAGAAACGATGAAAGAGAATTGTGGATGCAGCTCTGGATAGGACTGGTGTATAAGACTTGATGTAACTGTAGAAGTCTAAACACAATGTCAGAGATTGTGGATGTAGCTCTGAATGTGACTGGAGAATAACATACAATGTTAATCAAAAATGCAAATGCAGCTCTGGATGTGACTGGAGTCTTTGTCATTATGTAACAGCAAAACAGTGGATGTAGATCTGGATGTGACTGGTGTACAACACACAATGTTCTATGAATTTATTCTGTAAAACAATGAGGATGGAGCAGAGCTTTACCACAAAGCGCCCCCTCCATGATGGATCCCATGTACGGCACCTTCCGGTATACATAATGTATGAGCCCTATACATTACAGCTCTGGATTACATCTCCATGTATAATGGCCCCCTTGCTCCTGGACGCTCCCTGCTCAGGTGTCGCCTGTAACCTGTTCCCACAATCCTCCAGCCTGTACCTCAGCGCCCCTCGCAGGAGGCCTGTAATATAATAACAACAATGAACCCCTGTCCCCCGGGAGCTTTTGACAAGTGAATCACATCAACAAGAAGTCAGGAAGTTTCCGTACTGTTCCCAGCAGCTTCACAAAGGCGAAAATTTGGGAAAAGGCGTTAGACATTGTACCTCAGGAAACACCTGCCAAGGGGCTGCAACACCATCAGGTGCGAGTGTCACACAAACAACAGGTGCAGTAACGTCATCGACCCCTGAGTCACCACAACAGAGAGGCCTGGGTGCAATGCTCTGCAGTCCAAGCAGTTACCCCAACCTCACACCCCATATCTGCCAGACTGGAGGTTATACTGGATAATTGGGCTATCTTAAAGGGCCAGTGCACTGTCTTCTGTAAATAAAGCATTATATAACTAACAGTGCTGCAGCTGGTGTATATAAGGCACAGAGCGGGGCTTTAACTATGGCGCCCACAATTATTTCTCCCACAAAAAAAAAAAAAGTCCTCACATGGAACAGAAAAATAAAAAAACAGTTATGGGTTTTGGAAAGAGGGGACTAAAAACAAAAAGAAAAAAATAAAACTAAATCCTTAAGTGGTTAAAAATACAGACAATTTGGGCATAAAAGGGGTTTGTATAAACCTGGGACTCTGCATCCTCATGGAGAAAACTGTGTCATCATAGAGAAGAATGTGACATCATAGAGAAGAATGTGAGGAGAAAGTGACATCATAGAGAAGAATGTGACATCATAAAGAAGAATGTGACATCATAGAGAAGAATGTGAGGAGAATGTGACATCATAGAGAAGAATGTGAGAGAAGAACATGACATCATAGAGAAGAATGTGAGAGAAGAATGTGACATCATAGAGAAGAATGTGACATCATAAAGAAGAAGGTGACATCATAGAGAAGAATGTGAGGAGAATGTGACATCATAGAGAAGAATGTGAGAGGAGAATGTGACATCATAGAGGAGAATGTGAGAGGAGAATGTGACATCATAGAGAACAATGTGAGGAGAATGTGACATCAGAGAAGAATGTGAGGAGAATGTGACATCATAGAGAAGAATGTGACATCATAAAGAAGAATGTGACATCATAAAGAAGAATGTGACATCGAGAAGAATGTGAGGAGAATGTGACATCATAGAGGAGAATGTGAGGAGAATGTGACATCATAGAGAAGAATGTGACATCATAGAGAAGAATGTGAGGAGAATGTGACATCATAGAGGAGAATGTGACATCATAGAGAAGAATGTGAGAGAAGTTGACATCATAGAGAAGAATGTGAGGAGAATGTGACATCATAGAGAAGAATATGAGAGGAGAATGTGACATCATAGAGAAGAATGTGAGAGGAGAATGTGACATCATAGAGAAGAATGTGAGAGAAGAAGGTGACATCATAGAGAAGAATATGAGAGGAGAATGTGACATCATAGAGAAGAATGAGAGAGGAGAGTGTGACATCATAGAGAAGAATGTGAGAGGAGAATGTGACATCATAGAGAAGAATGTGAGAGGAGAATGTGACATCATAGAGAAGAATGTGAGGAGAATGTGACATCATAGAGGAGAATGTGAGGAGAATATGACATCATAGAGAAGAATATGAGAGGAGAATGTGACATCATAGAGAAGAATGTGAGAGGAGAATGTGACATCATAGAGAAGAATGTGAGAAGAATGTGACATCATAGAGAAGAATGTGAGAGAAGATGGTGACATCATAGAGAAGAATGTGAGGAGAATGTGACATCATAGAGAAGAATGTGAGAGAAGAAGGTGACATCATAGAGAAGAATGTGAGAAGAATGTGACATCATAGAGAAGAATGTGAGAGAAGATGGTGACATCATAGAGAAGAATGTGAGGAGAATGTGACATCATAGAGAAGAATATGAGAGGAGAATGTGAAATCATAGAGAAGAATGTGAGGAGAATGTGACATCATAGAGAAGAATATGAGAGGAGAATGTGACATCATAGAGAAGAATGTGAGGAGAATGTGACATCATAGAGAAGAATATGAGAGGAGAATGTGACATCATAGAGGAGAATGTGAGGAGAATATGACATCATAGAGAAGAATATGAGAGGAGAATGTGACATCATAGAGAAGAATGTGAGAGGAGAATGTGACATCATAGAGAAGAATGTGAGGAGAATATGACATCATAGAGAAGAATGTGAGAGAAGAAGGTGACATCATAGAGAAGAATGTGAGAAGAATGTGACATCATAGAGAAGAATGTGAGAGAAGATGGTGACATCATAGAGAAGAATGTGAGGAGAATGTGACATCATAGAGAAGAATGTGAGAGAAGAAGGTGACATCATAGAGAAGAATGTGAGGAGAATGTGACATCATAGAGAAGAATATGAGAGGAGAATGTGACATCATAGAGAAGAATGTGAGAGGAGACTGTGACATCATAGAGAAGAATGTGAGAGAAGAAGGTGACATCATAGAGAAGAATATGAGAGGAGAATGTGACATCATAGAGAAGAATGTGAGGAGAATGTGACATCATAGAGAAGAATGTGAGAGAAGAAGGTGACATCATAGAGAAGAATGTGAGGAGAATGTGACATCATAGAGAAGAATGTGAGAGAAGAAGGTGACATCATAGAGAAGAATGTGAGGAGAATGTGACATCATAGAGAAGAATATGAGAGGAGAATGTGACATCATAGAGAAGAATGTGAGAGGAGACTGTGACATCATAGAGAAGAATGTGAGAGAAGAAGGTGACATCATAGAGAAGAATATGAGAGGAGAATGTGACATCATAGAGAAGAATGTGACATCATAGAGAAAAATGTGAGAGGAGAATGTGACATCATAGAGAAGAATGTGACATCATAGAGAAAAATGTGAGAGGAGAATGTGACATCATAGAGAAGAAGGTGACATCATGAAGAAGGTGACATCATAGAGAAGAATGTGAGGAGAATGTGACATCATAGAGAAGAATGTGAGAGGAGAATGTGACATCATAGAGAAGAATGTGACATCTTGGGGAACTTTATGACATCATGGAGAACATTGTGACACGATAGAGACTATTGTAACATCATGGGAAACAATGAGATCACGGAGAATACTGTGATATCATGAGGAACATTACGGTATCATACGGGATAGGGTGAGCTCATGGAGAACATTGTGACATCATAAGCGATACGGTGAGCTCATCAAGAACAATGAGACGCTGTGATGTAAACTTGATGTAGACCTCCTTCTAGCTTATTTCATGGCATTCAGCCCATATAGCTCTGCTTCCACATGACAACACTCCCTGGTACGTGCCTTGCTACTAGTTAGCTGAAGGGTTCCTGAGTTCATTGTGAGCTGATATCATCACTTGGTGATTCCAGGGATTGAGAAGCCCAGTCCTGAATCACACAAGTCCCAGAGGAGGAAACAATCAACAACAACCTTCAATCACCAGGAGAGACAAAAAGTTTCCCAGGAAAGCAATCATCGCTCACGGTCACCCCCATGACACGGAGGGGGGCAGCTGAGGGCAGAAAAGATCAGCAGTTCCTTATAATCTGAAAGTGCATCCATTATAATACGGAAATAGCAGAAATCCTGGCAGTGGCTAAAAAGTCACTGAAGGGGCTACACCTGGACCTCTTTGTGACCAGCAAGAAGTAGTCAGACGGAGACTAATGGACACAGGAATGTGATAACACAGGTCAACAAAAAAAAAAAAAATTACTGGTGTCCAAAATATTTTAATGAATTTGGGGTATTTTTGGGGTGCTGATTCTGAATATGTCATCAGTTTTGCCAGATTGGCTCAAGTTTTTGAGATTTTTGGTATCTTATTTATAGCACTTGTTGGTAAATGCGACGCATCATCTCATTAATTTCTTTGGATTAGTACTTGAACTGAGCAGTTCTCAATATAGTTTTTTGTTAATTAGTGTTCTAAAAGTTTGTTCATAGCTTGATTTTTGCACTAACTTTATGTTGTTGTCTGTTTTCCAATGAAAAGCATGAACTCATCAAGAAGAAGTTGTCTTAACGGTCCAGACTCATTCTGCTACATTTGTGGTGAATATACACTGCAAAAACATAGAAGAAACATAACAGACTTCATAAAAAAAAGTGTATTTGGCCTATTTTGAGGTTATGCTTGGGGACCAAGACAAGTCTTGGGCACCACACATAGTGTGCAAAGCATGTATCGAATTATTACGAAAATGGAGCAAAGGACAAAGAAAAAGCTTCAAATTTGGTGTTCCAATGGTGTGGAGAGAGCAAAAAAATCATCATGATGACTGTTATTTCTGTGCAGTGCAAGTGCAAGGATTCAATAAGCATAAGAAACGAAAATGGGAGTATCCTAACATGGAATCTCAAATCTCAAAAACTTGAGCCAATCTGGCAAAACTGATGACATATTCAGAATCAGCACCCCAAAGTTACCCTAAATTCGTTGAAATATCTTTGGCCCCAAAAATGCTGTTGACCTGTGTAATTTATAGATCATTATTAGTTTTGCACCATTATCAATGCACTGGCCATGGACAAGGACAATTACAAGGTTAATCCTTGTGGGACCGCTATGGGGTCTGACCATAGTCCAGAACAAAGAGATCTAGAAGTCTGATGTTACAGAATATCGAGTATCATAACCTCTCAGTCTGTTTTGAGATTTGTCATCTGGAGTGAACTGGATGGGTCAGACCTCGTGTTACATGACAGAATACACAGGGGACACCATGAGTCTAAAAGTGGCTGTACAGCTCCAACCAGTGTACCTCACATATAGAACAGCTGGTCCTTCCAAAACTGTTCCATACAAATTCATGGTTGGTCAAGTGTGTGTTCTCCATAGGAAGAGAGGAATAAGCAGCTGCCAGACACTGGGCATGTTGAAATCAAATATTCTGACCCTACTCTTCCCAATATCTGTTATGGGGGGGGGCAGAGAATAAGCAGGTTTGGACTATAATCAGCTCTAGAACCTGCAGGGGAGAGGGCACCAATATCAACAGTAAGATCACTGCTGACCACAGCCTACCTCTCCTCATCTTCACATATATAAGCTTTGTCCCATTATCGCAGCAATATCTAGGGACAAGGACAATTATGGGGATAAACCATCTGGGAGCACCACAGGGTCTGACCACAGTCCTGATCACAGGAACAATGAGATCTGGAAGTCTGATGCTACAGAACATCATTCCAGAATGCTCAGTCATCGGTGAGATTTATCTGGAGTAAACTGGATGGGTCAGGCCTCATTGTTACATGACAAGATCACAAAATACACAGAGGACCCAAAGATGAGTCTAAAGGTGGCCGTACAGCTCTATAGTTGTACTCTACATCCAAATCACAGCTGATCCTTCCAAAACTGTCCCATACAAATGCATGCTTTGCTGAGTGTGCATGTGTTCTCAGCAGGAGACATCAGACATGTTGAAATGCAACTTCTTAATCCCCAATACATCATTTTATGTCTGATGACACTATGTACACCCCTGTATCTATAGTATGATCACTCCTAACAGCAGGGCATATATATATATACAGTCCTATGAAAAAGTTTGGGCACCCCTATTAATCTTAATCATTTTTAGTTCTAAATATTTTGGTGTTTGCAGCAGCCATTTCAGTTTGATATATCTAATAACTGATGGACACAGTAATATTTCAGGAGTGAAATGAGGTTTATTGTACTAACAGAAAATGTGCAACATGCATTAAACCAAAATTTGACCGGTGCAAAAGTATGGGCACCCTTATCGTTTTATTGATTTGAATACTCCTAACTACTTTTTACTGACTTACTGAAGCACAAAATTGTTTTTGTAACCTCACTGAGCTTTGAACTTCATAGCCAGATCTATCCAATCATGAGAAAAGGTATTTAAGGTGGCCAATTGCAAGTTGTTCTCCTATTTGAATCTCCTCTGAAGAGTGGCATCATGGGCTACTTAAAACAACTCTCAAATGATCTGAAAACAAAGATTGTTCAACATAGTTGTTCAGGGGAAGGATACAAAAAGTTGTCTCAGAGATTTAACCTGTTAGTTTCCACTGTGAGGAACATAGTAAGGAAATGGAAGACCACAGGGACAGTTCTTGTTAAGCCCAGAAGTGGCAGGCCAAGAAAAATATCAGAAAGGCAGAGAAGAAGAATGGAGAGAACAGTCAAGGACAATCCACAGACCACCTCCAAAGAGCTGCAGCATCATCTTGCTGCAGATGGTGTCACTGTGCATCGGTCAACAATAGAACGCACTTTGCACAATCAGAAGCTGTATTAGAGAGTGATGAGAAAGAAGCCGTTTCTGCACGTACGCCACAAACAGAGTCACCTGAGGTATGCAAATGCACATTTGGACAAGCCAGCTTCATTTTGGAAGAAGGTCCTGTGGACTGATGAAACAAAGATTGAGTTGTTTGGTCATACAAAAAGGCATTATGCATGGCGTCCAAAAAAACAGCATTCCAAGAAAAACACATGCTACCCACTGTAATATTTGGTGGAGGTTCCATCATGCTTTGGGGCTGTGTGGCCAATGCCGGCATCGGGAATCTTGTTAAAGTTGAGGGTCACATGGATTCCACTCAGTATCAGCAGATTCTTGAGAATAATGTTCAAGAATCAGTGACGAAGTTGAAGTTACGCCGGGGATGGATATTTCAGCAAGACAATAATCCAAAACAACGCTCCAAATTGACTCAGGCATTCATGCAGAGGAACAATTACAATGTTCTGGAATGGCCATCCCAGTCCCCAGACCTGATTATCATTCAACATCTGTGGGATGATTTGAGAGCGGGCTGTCCATGCTCGGCCACCATCTAACTTAACTGAACTTGAACTGTTTTGTAAAGAGGAATGGTCCAAAATCCCTTCATCCAGGAACTGATTAAAAGCTACAGGAAGCGACTAGAGGCTGTTATCTTTGCAAAAGGAAGATCTACTAAATATTAATGTCACTTTTCTGTTGAGGTGCCCATACTTTTGCACTGGTCAAATTTTGGTTTATTGCATATTGCGCATTTTCTGTTAGTACAATAAACCTCATTTCAATCCTGAAATATTACTGTGTCCATCAGTTATTAGATATATCAAACTGAAATGGCTGCTGCAAACACCAAAATATTTAGAACTAAAAATGATTAAGATTAATAGGGGTGCCCAAACTTTTTCATAGGACTGTATATATATATATATATATATATATATATATATATATATATATATATATTTATTCATTATGGCAAGGACAAATGCAAGGATAAAACTTCTGGGACTGCTATGGGGTCTGACCATAGTCCTGATCACTGTTCCATACTAATGCATGCCTGGTCGAGTGTGCATGTGTTCTCAGTTGTTGACACCGGGCATATTGAAAGCCAACTGAATGAACCATCAGTACTTACTGTGTGGGGAGAGTCAGGACAACCCCATAAATACTAGATAATCAACCAGTCAAACTAAAATTAGCAGGTTTGGACCACTACCAGCTCTGGAGTCTGCATGGGAGAGGGGTCAATATATAATCTGATGGGGTCGGATGACTCAATGCACACCCCTGTATCACTAGTATGATCACTCCCGACTGCGGTGCCCTTCTTTATGTACCTGACATCCCCCACCCCATTTTATTACAGCAGCTTTACATAGCAGGCATGTGAGGTCTATCTCCACCAGGTGCAATGATATAGGATGCAAATACTTAATCCGGTCCATCCCTGTATATGCTCCAGCTCAGCCGCCCTGCATTGTCACACTCCCAGGAGAGTATACGTGTCTAATATCAGGTGTGGGGACTCGCAGGTTGCTGGGTGTTCATACAACAAATACAGTAACGTGACCTTGTAGCAGTTCTCACAATACAGCACAAGATCACAAGACTGCTCCCCTGCCCCGCAGCTGATAGTGACTCTTATCTGACCTGCTCATGACATTGAGAGGGACGTCCTCTAGTGGCAGACACTACACAGTGCAAATGGGGACAATATATTGAGTTTATTGTGTCTGGTTCTGCACCAGTCCATTCCCCTGTCAGTTTTACTATTATTGTAGTCCAGGGGAAGGAGGGGGAGTCGTGGTCACGTCCTATATCCATGACCGGCTTACTAATGGAAAATCTTGCACAATATTTTTCAAACATCTAATAGAGGTGACTGTACAATATCAATGCAGACAGGGGGATTCTGAGACCTGAACGGGTCGGAGAGTTTATTTGGCAGCTACTTTCCTCTATACTGTATGCTTTCCTTTACATCATCCCTGAGCTGTCGGGGTTCAAACACAGGACAACGGGGGGCTTTGAAATAATTGTGATATATGTGATATAACCTCATGATATGTAGCGGCTGGAGGCTCTAGGGTGATCACCATATTACTGGGGGGCACTCGATGTGACTAGCAGGGGTCATGATGACATATTAGAGGTATCTGAGGTGATAATGGGAGAAATTAATGATATCACCGCAGAAGCTCAAAGTCTAAGTACGTGGCAGCTGGAGCGATATAAGTGATGATACTCCACACCGTACGCTGTATTCACACACACCACTAATAACACTGATCACTGGATGATCAGATAAGAGGCTAAATACAGAAACTGTATGGAAATGACTGTATAATATCTATATAGAGCGCTATACGTCATCACTATACACTACAGAGACAATTGTATATATAAAGAGCTGTAAGTCAATACAATATGTTATATACAGTATGTACATCAGGCAGGTATGGAAACGATTATAGGTGTGGTTCGATTAGACACTGGGTGTTACCACATTAGGACGTAAAAGTATATCACCCAGTGCTCTATAAAAATGCTCTGAGGCTACTTTTGGGTAGTGTACCTCTTGATAACAAATCATCTAGACATGTCACTAGGGACAGACATCTTGCCCAGTCAGCAGACATAGAGATCGGACATCACTGGACTGAGAGAAGCAGGAGGGTCATTTCAATGAATTGTTGCCATCTTGGCCGTTCTGACCTGGCAAACCACCAGCAGAGAGGATTGATCCACCGACAAGCACAAGCAATTTCCACAGTTTATTTGACCATCCATCCAGGGGGTGACTACACTACACCCATGTCTCTGCCCGCACCATTTCCAAGTGCTTAGAAGAAGGAAATTTGGTATAACAGCGCCCATTATATGTCCTGTCAATGACAACCAGACACTGTCAACTTCATCTGCAGTGGATAAGAAACCTGAACTGTACAGACTAGAGCCCTATTCTCTATAGGGATCAGTACAGGACAAGTAATGTACCAGTGTACACAGTGATTGTACCAGCAGAATAGCGAGCGCAGCTCTGGAGTATAATACAGGATGTAACTCAGGATCAGTACAGGATAAGTAATGTAATGTATATACACAGTGACTGTACTGTGGAGTATAATACAGGGCGTAACTAAGGATCGATATACTTCAGTACCAAGCTCCATAGTGTAAATATTTGTCCTTACTTTTTATTTTGTTGGTAATTCTCCTTTTTCCTATACACTCCAATTCTAGGGATTTGGAGGGTTTTATCTGACGGGGATGGACTGATAGTAAATATTATACATAATGGTATGGTCCATAGAGGGCTTCCTGCTGTTCCACTCTTCACCACCAGAGGGCGATCAATACATATTTCAATCATTTTTCTTGGTCAAGAGACTTGTACAGGAGATAAAACTGGACCTATGAGGGGCCCCTTTTACTGCAGACCAGGGGACCCCAATAATACTTATACAGAAGAACAACATAGAGAGGCATTATAAGCTCTGATAGCTACCAGATAGGGTCATGAGATGACAGTGGGGAGGAGGAGGAAGGTGCAGGTGACATCATTAATCTCAAAAATCTTCCATAATCCTTTAATCCCCAAAGAGAAATAATAATTTATACCAGAAACACCAAACCCCCTCTTGGTATCTTCCTCTCTAGTACAGTCCTTGAGAACAGCAGCTAATAGAAGAGAAGAAGACATATCACAGCATGATTAGACCGAGCTGCCATCCAGCAATCTTTGAAAGCAGAGTGACTACCTTGGTGGGAGGTGTAATGGTGGCCATATTGATTTTCATCCACATTGCCTAGAAAACTGTTCCTCTATTGGACAAGCAGCAACATCAGCAGATTCCCAGCTATACAAACTGCGGCCGCCCATTGCAGCCTCCAAAATGGAGAAAAGAACAATTGTGGGGGTTACAATGAAGGGCAGTGCTCAGATTAAGACTAAAGCTAAGACATAGGTTGATGGTTGCGGCTGGTTACTAGATTACGATTTTAGAGCAGCAGTTTGATCTATGGGTTAGTATAAGGTTAGGGTAGGTTTTAGGGCTAAGAGCGAACAATACAGTTATGGGTAGGTAAGGATGGTTTTGGGGTTACTGCTAAAAATAGAGCTTGAGTTGGGGTTAAGACTAGACCTAGGGGTTGCTTTTAGGGGTAAAACTAGACTTTGAGCTAGTTATAATTATATTCATTTTTGGGGATTAGGTTTTATGTCTAGTGTGAGGTAGGATTAGGAGGAATAGATAAGGATATTGTCACGATTAGCGTTGAATTTAAGACTAGGGTTTGAGGTTATGGTTAGTCATAAGGTTACAGTTATGTTTAGAGTTGGGGTTGAGGCTACAGATAAGAGTTAGGGTTAGAGTTGGGGTTACAATTATGTATAGAGTTAGGGTTATAGGTATAATTACAGTTGGGGTAAAGGTTAGAGTTGGGGTTATCACTAGAATCATCCTTAGAGTTGCGTTTAGGGTTGAAGTTATGGTTGGAGGTTATAGTTATGTTACAGTTGGGGTTAGGGCTATGTTTAGAGTTACAGATGAGGGTTATGGTTATGTTAGAATTGGGGTTAAAGTAATAATTAGAGTTGGGTATTAGGGTTACAGTTTTGATTAGAGATGGGGTTAGGTTGATAAATATGGTTACAGATGAGGGTTACAGTTATTGGGGGTTGCAGTTATGCTAGAGTTTAGGGTTATGGTTAGAGTTGGGGTGAGGGTTATAGTTATTCCTCAAGTGGGGGTAAGGTTTACAGTTAGAGTTAGGGTTAAGGTTAGGGTAGATTTGGAGTTAAATTAGGGTTAAGTGTCAATTTATTGAAATTTCTATTATGTTTTAGAATCAGACTCATTGGATACAACCATCCAACATAAACCATATATAAGGATTCAGAACTACAGCTGAAATATGTCCGGAATGTGAACAATTTAGAACAAACTTGATACATTGTTTCTGGAGTTGTGATAAAATAAACCTCTCTCAGAAGAGAGAATTTTAGATTTCAATCCAAAAGGTTTTCCCTCTATTTACTTTGTACAGGGGTAAAATCCTTTTCAATTAGATCTTTGCTTGTATTAAAACCTAGAAGACATTGTTCACACGTATCTTAAGACTCTGGATAGTAGCAGCCTTACTTAGTGCACAGAGTCATCAAACACCTAAAGCGATTGGTTAAAACTGAGGAACTTGCCATTGGGTTTGGCTTAGGGTTGGGATTATCATTATATCTATAAGGTCCAAAACTAGAAAAATAGCTACAGCCCTCATCCAAAGTGACATACAATTCAAAAATAGGTAAAAGACCATGTGCACTCACTCTGTCCGTTTGCTGGTTGCCGTGAATCGTGGAACCTCTAGACCAGTGCCAGGAAATCTCTCTCGGCTGAGATGAGGTCAAATGGAAGCAAATTTGAAGAAAATCCAGCCCTGCAGTCAGGTATCCGTATAACATAAAACTTAACTTTTATTGACTCGTAGTTACTACATTAAAAAATCTGTGTGCAGCAATAGGAGTAGCAGAAGCCTACGCGTTTCGGGATAGACCCTTACTCATGGCATACAGAGCTGTAATATGCTGCGATCTTATATACAAATAAAAGAGACGCACATAAAATCCAGGCCCCTCCCATCTTTAAGAATGTAGGAAATACTATGTGGGATGTACCACTAGAAAACTCAAAGTGAGATTATCAGAACATCTATACCACAGTAGCAATTTGGATATTATACCTTGCTCAGGGGCATCTAAGCATTTTCGGGAAATACACGGAGGGGACACTACCACCTTCAAAGCATATGGGATAGAGAAGGTAAACAAAGCAGTCAGAGGGGGAAATTGGCAGAAAAAACTTTTACGTAGAGAAGCCTATTGGATTTTCATGCTCAAAACTAGATTTGAGCAGGTCTATCCCGAAACACGTAGGCTTCTGCTACTCCTATTGCTGCACACAGATTTTTTTATGTAGTAACTACGAGTCAATAAAAGTTACGTTTTATTTTATACGGATACCTGACTGCAGCTATCATTCTATCTATGGTTAGGGCTGGCTTTAGGGTTACAGTTAGAAAGATGATTAGAGTTAAGGATAATGTAAAATTTGGGGTTATAGTTCCAATGGATTTAAGTTTCGAAATATAGGTTAGGATCACAGTTACAGCTAGTGTTAGGGTGACAAATTAAGGTAAGTAAGTTAGGGTAAGTGATAGGGTAAGAATCAGGGTAACAGGTTTAAAATTGGAGTTGTTAACAATTAGAGTGAGGGTTACAGTTAGAGTAGGGGTTAGAATGGATTGGGATTAAGGATAGGTCTGGGTCAGGATTGTGGTTTGAGTTGGGGTTACAGTCAGATTTAAGGTTAGAACTTGAGGTAATGGTTACAGTAAGAGTTTGGAATTCTAGGTAAGAATAGGGTTGTAGTTAGGGTTGTGGTCATGGGGTCACCACTAAAGATAAAATTAAGGTTGAATTAAGGTCAGGGTTATGGATACAATTGGGAGTTAAGGTTAGAGTTGGAGATCAATTAGGGCTATGGTTAGCATTGGGGCTAGGTTTATGGTAAAAAGTAAGTTCACAGGTAAATTTGAAGCAAGGGTTAGGGTTACATTTAGAGCTAAATTTTGGGTTAGATTTAAGATAATTTGAGCCTCAGATGCAGATGCATGACATGTGCAGTCAATGGTAGCCACTGGAGATAGTAGAAATAGAGTAGATAGAAGGTAACTTGTTACTGGAATACCCCCCCCCCCTTAAGGTTATAGTCAAGTTTAGGGTAACAATTAGTGTTAGGGTCATGATACATTCGTACATGGCAGCAAGAAACACTGAAAATTTAGACGGCCTTATAAAATATCTCCCCCATAGTAAATAGCATTTGGAAGTCTCATGCAAATTATTAAATGCAGCTACACAGAGGTACCCAGACTCATCCCTACAGTTTAGAGATCACTGATATCCCTGAATACTCTGCTGAAGATTGATGAGAAGTAGTCATGGAGGAAGGTCCTCAGCAGACCCCATCATCAGCTTATCACTGGGGGCAATTTTCTAAGAAGATGCATTATGGATTGTTAACTATATGCCCCAGAGGACAGTCCAGGGTGTGAGTCACAGGGCTGATGATGATGATGGGAGTGTAGCTGCAGGTGAGGAGGAGGGACCTGGATCTCACCTGTCTCTCGAGGATCACGTAGCTCATGAACTCCACATACAGATCCTGTAATTCCACCCATGTAATCATAGGATACAATCTGCTGAGCCTGGCACCCACAGGGCATAGTACCGGAACGAACCAGGACATCATCTGCATCATGACACAGTGCCGAAACCAACCAGGACATCACCCACAACACACACATGATGCAGCATCAAAACCATCAATGACATATATCTGCAATGTACACATGATGCTGGAGCAGAATCAACATATACATGACGCCACACTACAGAAACCAAAATATCATCTGCAATATACATGATGCAGTACCGGAACCAAGGAGGATATCATCTACAACATAACATATAGTAATAGATTGTAGTCACCCGTCCTACAGTCGGCCTCTCCTGACATGTCTGATAACAGATAGTAATAGATTGTATTCACCTGTCCTACAGTCGGCCTCTCCTGACATGTCTGATAACAGATAGTAATAGATTGTATTCACCTGTCCTACAGTTGTCCTGGGTAGCAGAGCTGACACTCTCGTTGCTGCTCTCACAAGGTCACACGGGTTCTGGTTGTAGATTAATGGTGAATTGTCACCAGTCATTAATCAGTGTCAGATCCAGAGCAGGCGAGTCCAGGACCAGACACGAGGACGACACCCGACCGCAAGGTCCGCGCGTGAGGACGGTTAAAGTGTTATTGCACCTGAAGCTACATTCCAAGGAACACTCAGAGTCATGAGCCTCAATCATGTGAGACACCGGCCCTTTAAATGTCACATAAACTGCAGGTGACCTACATGGGAATGACCCTGATTCTGACCCTGAGACCGAGCACTATAAATGTCATCACAGCGCATTCTTAAAGGAGAACCCCAGTCCTAGGACCCCTCCCCTGCACCGCCCAGCATGGAGGCATTATATAATATGTTACGCTCTAGTCACATAACCGCGCAAAGAATTGGCCGTGTGCTTATAACTAGAGATGAGCGAGTACTGTTGGGATCAGCCGATCCGAACAGCACGCTCCATAGAAATGAATGGATGCACCTGGTACTTAAGCTTTGACGGTGGCCGGCCGCTTAACCCCTCGCGTGCTACGTCCATTCATTTCTATGCGAGCGTGCTGTTCGGATCGGCTGATCCCAACAGTACTCGCTCATCTCTACTTATAACTGATCTGTGTGAGATCTGTAGGTGACATGGAGTCCTTCATCTCAATGGCAGAGAGGAATCCGTGACAATGGACACAAAAGTTCAATCCGTGAAAAATAGAGAAGGGTTTACGGATTGTGCACTGCCGAGGAAATCGCCATCTGAATAGCAAGAATTAAAATGGCTGCCATGATACCTCACAACAGAAATGAAAGGACCCATAACCTTTTGCACTTCCAGTAGAGAGGGTGATTAGACTACATGGCCCATATAGACACCATGATCTGGGCCACCGATGTCATCTCTATGGTAACAGGCACATGGAGGTTTACATGAAAGCACTGATAGTTAAAGGGGTCCTCCACCTCGTAGAACCATACATGTGGCAGCACAGAGCAGAGGAGACCTGGGCAGGAGTGGGGCTGAGACTCAAGTCTCCTCCGTACCCCCGCTAGGGTCCTGATTCGGGTGAGACAGGCCGGTTGTTATGCTATCCATAGCAACAGGCCTGACAAAGTCGGCGGTGCAGGTGAGGAGCCGCGCTCTAGTGATACTACCCCCATCATCCACAACTCTCCTCATCATCAGTGCCGAACAATGACTCCACTAAAAAATGGAAATTAATGGAAAAACCGAGCGCCTTCGGATATTATATGCGCATAAGTAATGAGGGGCGTGGCCTGGACAGCGCTCCATGAATATCTGCTCACATCCCCATTGTTAGCAATAAGGATCTGTAAAAGTAGCCGCGGACGCCGGAAAGTAGGTAAAAGGTGATGCAGCCGCGCGGCCGGCATTAACCCTTCACGGGCAGGTCACACCTTTGCCCTCTAACCCCGCTGCCGGGGTGCCCTCACAGGGGAGGGGGTTGTGTTACATTTATATCATATTAAGTAATATTGCGCCGCGCGTAAGTTAACATATATACGGTAAAAAGTCACCATTTAAGGTACAAAGCCAGGGCGGCCATATAAAGCTGCGATGAAAAAAATCTTACTGTCACCAAATCCGGTTCTCCAGCTGCAAAAAGCATAAAGGAGCGGGAAAGGGTTAACAGCGACGTAATGATATCTAATCGTCTCTTTCAAACGTTGCCTTTCATTTACCGCAGCAGCAGCTGAACCCCCCCCCCTCCCGCCCGCCCCCCTCGCAGCCTGTGAGTCATCGAAAACGTGCAGACAGACATGTAGCCTGGAACAAGGGGGGGCGCCGACACTCTCCATTCATAAATAGCTGCCGTCCCTGAGCCTCTGCTGCCCCCTACTGGACGCTCAGCTCAATGCACCTGCCACAAGTCGCCAGCATGGACAAATTGCCAGGAGCTGGGGGCTTACACCGACAGAGGGGGTGCAGAATGCAAAAATATTCACCCCCTGTAACCAAAGTATAATAAGACCACATCGGATGAAAATACATCCCCGAATACAACCCCCCAATCCCATGGCATCGTCCCGTGGTGTCACTTTCACGTATTCGCTACTAATAATGACACCTCTCGTAACAACCTTGCACTATAACTCATCATTTGTACATGGATTAGCACAGGGGTGCGGTGCCCTAGGACTCACACAGGACTATAGATACACCCTGAGAAAATCAGGACGAAACCAAACATGGCCGCACATTCATTAGAGAGTTATTTGTAGTTCAGCGTCCATGGAAAATCACCCTCATCATCCTGAGGTTGTGACAATGCGAGTAAACCCCCATGATCAGGGAGCGCTGTGCCTTTAAGACCTACAAACTGAGTGAAGGGGGCGCCCAAGGTGGCATGTGACAAGTAACGCAGCCGCGAAAACGCAGAATCAGCGCCCTAAAATGGGAATATCGTCTGGGGAGGGGGTTGTTAAAGGCACATGCGGTGTTAACCCCTCATTTAACCTCAAGGTGTGACTGTGCAGCGCCACCTACAGTCTCTCTAGATATACATGTGTGATATATGTAGGATAACTCCCATCATCTGCTCATTATGTTGGAGCTTTTCTTAGGTGTTCAGTGTGCAGAGGTAACCCCAGACCTGACATGGAGCAGACACAATCTGGTGACAACGTGGGGAGTGAGGCTGCCACCTAGTGTCAGGATGAGGCACCTGCAGGCCATGACCAGGAACAAAGAAAAAGAGTAACAATAGAAGCTATAAAAATACTTAGAAAAAAAATCATATATATCTGTACTGCTGCTCCCATCACCCCCATCAGCGATCAGTCTAATTTACAATATCACTGCCATCATCAACTCACAAATGATCTCCAATTCTCCATGTCTCACACACAAAGTATTATACGCCCATCCTCCCTGACCCCAGGAGCTCACAATCTGATCTGTCCATATCACACACAGTATCACTCCCATCATCCCTGACCCCAGGAGCTCATAATCTAATCTCCATATATCACACATAATGTGGTCAGTATCCCCATGATTTCCAGCAGGTCTCCACCATAATCTGACCTCAGGTCTCTTCTACATGTTCCCACTGTTAGTGTATACTGGTCGCCTCACTTGGGTATGAATACGGCTTTTGGATTGGGGTCCGAGGGGGGGGGGGGGGGTTAACAGTCCAGCCCCCCCACTTCATTGTCATTGAACCATTCATTACTTTGATAATCTCGGCGTAAGCTTCTGGTCTTCTTCATTCCCATAGTACTCGAGTATACAAAGTAACTGGTCTTGTAGGATACTCACATATAGCTCAGCACTGAGACCACCATCCATCCTGCTCAAGTATCCAACACCTTTGGCTGGGACACATCGCCCGCCATATCCTCAGGCTTCCTACACCAAACCTGACACTTCCTTCAGTTTCTCGATCCGTTAACCCCTTCTTCTCTTGATCTTGCAGTCCCATCTGCATCCACCAGAGCCCGGTGTATTGACTTTCATCCCATCGCTGCAAATCCCACATTTCCAATCTTCTATTATCCACGTACTGTACTTTTTTTGCAAACTCGAGCCGACGCTTCTTATGATATTGAGGCTTCTTCAACTTTTTTCAGGCTACTACTCCAGACTTGTGTACCGCACATTGCACAGTACTTGCACGGATGTCTGTGACCTCGCTATTACCCTTTTGCTTATCAGTGTATAGTGACATCTACTGAATATGTGGTTATACCGATATCCGCTGGAAATATAGTTATACTGATATCCTCTAGAGATATATGATACTGATATCTGCTGGAGATTTAGTTCTACTGATATCAGTATAACTACATCTCCAGCAGATATCAGTATACAGTAACTACATCACTACAGCTACATCTCTGGTGGATATCAGTATAATTACATCTCTAGTGGATATCAGTATAACTACATCTCCAGTGAATATTACTACAGGTACATCTCCAGCGGATATCTGTTGGAGATGTAGTCTAGTACAGAGGAAAGATCACCTCCGATTAGAATCTATAATACCATTATACAATTCTCAAAAAAACTAAAGGGAACACTTAAGAAACACAATATAACTCCAAGCAACACTGATTGACAATCAATTTCACCTGCTGTTGTGTAAATGGAATAGACAACAGATGGAAATTATTGGCAATTATCGAGACCCACTCAATAAAGGAGGGTTCTGCAGGTGGGGACCACAGACCTCATCTCCATACCAATGCTTTCTGGCTGATGATTTGGTTACTTTTGGATGTTGGTTGTGCTTTCACACTCGTGGTAGAGGGAGACGGACTCTACAACCCACACAAGTGGCTCAGGTAGTGCAGCTCATCCAGGATGGCACATCAATGTGAACTGTGGCAAGAAAGTTTGCTGTGTCTGTCAGCCAGAGTAGTGTCCAATGGCTGGAGGCGCTACTAGGAGACAGGCCAGTAAACCAGGAGACGTGGAGGGGGCCGTAGGAGGACAAGAACCCAGCAGCAGGACCGCTACTTCTGCCTTTGTGCAAGGAGGAACAGAAGGAGCACTGCCAGAACTCTGCAAAATGACCTCCAGCAGGCCACAAATGTGCACGTGTCTGTTAGAAACCGACAGAACAGCACAGCTTGCCAGAGGTAGCCTGCCTGCCATTAGGTACCGAGATGAGATCCTCAGACCCCTTGTGAGACCATATGCTGGTGTGGTTGGCCCTGGGTTCCTCCTAATGCTGGACAATGCCAGACCTCATGTGGCTGGAGTGTGTCAGCAGTTCCTGCAAGATGAAGGTATTGAAGCTATGGACTGGCCCGCCCGTTCCCCAGACCTGAATCCGATAGAGCACATCTGGGACATCATGTCTCGCTCCATCCACAAACGTCACGTTGCACCACAGACTGTCCAGGAGTTGTTAGATGCTTTAGTCCAGGTCTGGGAGGAGATTCTTCAGGAGACCATCCGCAACCTCATTAGGAACATGCCCAGGCGTTTGTAGGGAGGTCATACAGGCACGTGGAGGCCACAGATACTACTCAGCCTCATACTGACAGGTTTTAAGGACATTACATCAAAGTTGGATCGGCCTGTAGTGTGTTTTTCCACTTTAATTTTGGGGGTGTCTCCAAATCCAGGCCTCCATTGGTTAATAAATTTGATTTCCATTGATGATTTTTGTTTGATTTTGTTGTCATCCCATTCAACTTTGTACAGAACAAACAATGAGAAGATTTCATTCATTCAGATCTAGGAAGTGTTATTTGAATGTTCCCTTTATTTTTTGAGCAGTATATACAGTATATATGCTATCCGATGGAAATATAATTATACTGCTGTCTGCTGAAGATGTAGCTGCAGTGATAATTGCTGGAGATCCAATCTACTAATATAGCAGTTCTGTGAGAACTGAGGGAAGGATCTGCACCCCCTGCTGTCCACAGGATGGTGACAACAAGGTGCAGGTTCAGGTAGAGGAGGAGCCGAGATTTCCGTGAACAACCAATGCTGGTACAGCTCCTTCTCTGTATACCAGACCCCTGCATACAAATATTGCTGTACTCCAGACTTGTCCCCATCCTCCTCTTCAGTACTTCCCATGAGGACAGAGTTACAATCAGTGACTCCAGCTCAGCTCCATTACTCAATATAGTCTAGAGGGGGTCACAATTTTACCCCTTATGCCTTTTGTTATACAATTAGAAGCTTGTACATCTTTTTTGTCTCCTTTGCTTTACACTGCAGCTGAGATCCAATAGCAGCTAGAATCAGTGGCTACAGAGAACTACATTGTGTGTGTATTAGAAAGGGTTAATTGTGAGTCTTTCATCATTTCAATTCAGGAGGGTCTTGGTGCTGTCTGATCCGAAGAGAGATGACATTGCAAACTAATGACCATAAGACTCCATACACACGACCGAGTGTGCATGTGACGTGGTGCTGCGTTTGCAGTGGAACGCATTCAGATTACACTTGGAACGACAGCCAAGCGCATTCCACTCTGCATTTACGTCTATGGGGGCTTCCAACTTACTCTGTTCTGATTGAAACAAAACGATTCTGAAGCCCCCAAAGACGTGAAGGCAGAAAAGATATCACTCCAAGTGTCATCTGAGCACTTTCCGCTGCAAACTCATCCCCACATCGGATGTATACTCGGTCATGTGTATGGCGTCCAAGACGTGCAAAACACAGACACATCTGTTAGCTTAAGTTGCCCTAGTGTTAGGTATATGAGGGGTGTTCAATAATGAACCTGAATCTAAAATAACACGTTCTGAGACAATTCATCAATGTAATTTGACTTCCACAAACGCTTTCCCCTCTGCTAAAATGATTGGACGCCCTCAGAATAGGAGGAGACTTCTCGCTGCTGCCGGATCCCGGTTACCGCCTATTTGACTGTATTAGCATCAGGAAATTGTCGCCGTCGCAGAAGTTTCTTCAGATTACAAAAGAGAAAGCAATAACTGGAGCCAGATCTGGACTGTAGGATGGCTCAGATCCATGAAGTTGAATTCCCAGTCTCGTGATTTGTGGGACTTGTGAACTGGAACATCATTGTGAAGAACCAGCAAACCTGCCGACAACTTCCTGCTGACATGACAGACCTGCCGACAACTTCCTGCTGACATGACTGACCTGCCGACTTCCTGCTGACATGACAGACCTGCCGACAACTTCCTGCTGACATGACAGACCTGCCGACAACTTCCTGCTGACATGACAGACCTGCCGACAACTTCCTGCTGACATGACTGATCTGCCGACAACTTCCCACGACGATTCTCTTTGATCGCTCACAGTATGCCTTCATTGGCGAAGCCTCAGTGTCTCCAGGAATTATTGTCTTTTGTGGCCTGAATTCTCGTAATAAAACACCTTCTGTACCCCCCCCCCCAAAAAAAAAAAAAAAAAACTATAGCCATGACCCTTCCCGATGATGCTGCACACGATCTCTCTTTGAGGTTGGTGGCCCCTTCTGCTTCCATTATATGGTCTCTTGTTTGGTCTCGAAATCACGGTGGTGACCCAGGTTTCATCACTTTTAACAACCCAAGAACAGAAGTCTCCTGGATTTTCTCTACTGCTAAATTCTCTGAGACAATTTGCTGGACACGTTTTTTGGTGAGGCGCCATCATTCGTGACACCCACCAGGAACTGACCTTTGACACCATCAAAATATCATTTTGATGGTGTCCCACAGGCCCGATGCCTTGGGGTAACCCTGGACTCCGACCTATCCTTCAAGCCACATATTCAAGACCTCAACACCTCCTGCCGCCTCCAGCTCAAGAACATCCACCGAATTCGCCCCTTCCTCACCCACGAAACTACCAAGATGCTCGTCCAGGCCCTCATAATCTCCCGCCTAGACTACTGCAACACCCTCCTCCATGGACTCCCAGCTAACACCCTCGCCCCCCTCCAGCCCACCTTAAACTGCGCTGCTCGTTTAATCCACCTCACCCCCCGATCTTCATCGGCTGCTCCCCTCTGCCAGTCCCTCCACTGGTTACCCATAGCCCAGAGAATTGAGTTCAAGCTACTAACGCTAACATACAAAGCCATCCACAACCTGTCCCCTCCATATATCTCTGACCTAATCTCCCGCTACCTGCCCACACGTAACCTCAGATCCTCCAATGACCTCCTACTCCGCTCTGCTCTCATCCACTCCTCACACAACCGTCTCCAAGATTTCTCTTGTGCATCCCCCATACTCTGGAACTCCTTAGCAAGACACATAAGACTGATCCCTACAATCACAGGATTCAAGAAGGCCCTGAAGACTCCCCTATTCAGGAAGGCCTACAACCCCCAATAACACTATCACCGCACTGCCATCTGTACAGTCTCCCCCTCTCCTTCTGTCTCTACGCCCCTTCCCTCATAGATTGTAAGCCCTCGCGGGCAGGGCCCTCTACCCCACTGTGCCAGTCGGTTACTGTTAGTATTATATCTACCTGTATATTCTGTGTATTGTATGTAACCCCCAAATGTAAAGTACCATGGAATTAATGGTGCTATATAAATAAATAATAATAATAACAATAATGATACTGGAGACTTTGCCGACGGAAATGCCCAATTCATGAGCTATAACACTGACTGTTACTCAACAATCTTCCAGAATCATGGCTTTTATGCCACATTTCTTCTGAAGATGCTCAACAGGTCCCCTTGAACAGGGGTCATCTTCAATGGATTCCCTACCACATCTAAACTGCTTGGCCCAAAACTTCACTTGGTAGTAGAAAATGCAACATCACCATATACAGCGATCATCCAGAAAATATCCACCATATGCAGCAATCATCCAGATATATCCACCATATACAGCGATCATCTAGAAATATCCACCACATACAGCAACCATCCAGAAATATCCACCATATACAGCAATCATCCAGAAATATCCACCATATACAGTGATCATCCAGAAATATCTACCACGTACAGCGATCATCCAGAAATATCCACCATATACAGCGATCATCTAGAAATATCCACCATATACAGCAATCATCTAGAAATATCCACCATATACAGCGATCATCTAGAAATATCCACCACATACAGCAATCATCCAGATATATCCAACATATACAGCAATCATCCAGATATATCCACCATATACAGCGATCATTTAGAAATATCCACCACATACAGCAATCATCCAGATATATCCACCATATACAGCAATCTTCTGGATATATCCACCATATACAGCAATCAAGCTATATACACCGATCATCCTTTCATGGATTTCTTTTCTTCCTTTGTAAGGAATTTAATCACAGAACAACGCTCTGAATCCCTCCGTTTCGCTATAGCCCCGCACTGTACTGCATTCGCCATCCTGTCACTTCCAGTGAGCTCATCTGACTGAACGATTGCTTTGTATGTCCAGACACGTCTCAAGCTGCGCAGACAAGCTCAGCTAACACCGACAGAACATATTGATAATTTCTTGAACACCCCTCATCCATCTGGGAGGGGGCTGGGGGGTGTATGAGCACATCTTAATGGGCAGTCCATCTGATTTTAAACGTCTACGCGTTGGTGCACATGACAAATGAGCTCCCCCCAAGAAAGAGAGACCAAACCTGAAGTTCAGTGACTTCTTATATGCTTATTATCTTTTATTACATCCGTGGTCTTACTGGTGCGGGGTTACTCTTAGCTTCAACATTTAATCCCACCATACAATATTTGGTGTCAGAAGTGGGACAGTGTACTCAACAATGCTGGTCAGACTGAATTTATCTTTTTTTGTGCCCTCAATTTTTTTTTTTCATTTGGGTCATTCAAATAATTTGAGGGGGAATTTATCGATTCCTTTGCACCTGTGTGAATGTGGTCGGTACTGGGTGGGTATATTATAACTCACACCAGGGCCTAACTGGAGAAGATCTTCATTCTGCTGCATGGGTGTGGCTAGATAGTCAGTTGTGAGCCTGAGGGGACCTTTATTAAGACAGGCCCCATTTATCGGTGGAGTGTAGGGCTTTTAAAAAAAAAAAAAATGGGCGGACCCTCAATAAGGAGGAGGAGCCATATCTGTAGAAATATCTGATGTTATTTAATAACAATATATCCTGAACTCATGGTAAGAAAAATTTGATCCAGTTGGTGTTTCCTTCTCTCTGTCCTAAAGCAACTTGAAGGATTATAAGACAACCCCAGAGACCTTCCTGGCCTCAGCTGGGGCCCCCGAGGGCCAGCATGGATGTTACCACTGCTCACGCCACAGATCCTCAGTTCTTTACATCCAAGTTCTGCCAAGGTGAAGTCACCACGGTCACAGTATGGTCTGCGCTATGGCCAGCACCTTGGAGTACTTGCCCTCCTCCCGCTTCAGCATGGCCGGTATGGGGGTCTTTATTCGGGTGCCCACAGGGTTCCCATTGTCCTCAATCAGAACCACATTATTGGAGTCGAAGCGTGGGGTCATGCAGGCACCGGGCATCTTCTGGCCCACTATGATGGCTTTCTTCTTCTGACCCTTAATGGCCAAGAGGATGGTGTCCCCGACCTTACCCACCCCAGACTTGTTATACACATGGATACAGCGCGGGGGCTTGTGGTACGGGGTATTCCCCAGGGCGCTGTTATCCACCACCCGAACACGAGTCATCTTCTGGATGGCAGCACATGAGGTAGAGAGGCTGGAGACAGAACAGGACAAGGTCACTGAATGAAAGGAGAAGGGAAATGTATATTGGGGAGATGATTTCTGTATACTAGGAGGAGGGGCTCACATCTGTGTATTAGGAGGAGGGAAGGTGACCTCCATGTATTACAAAGAGGGGCAAGTCTGGGGGGTCTGCATATTTGGGTGCTGATATCTGTATATTAGGAGGAAGGATCTGCGCATTGGGGGCTGATCTCTGTATTAGGAGGAGGGGTCTGTATATTGGGGGCTGATCTCTGTATTAGGAAGAGGAGTCTGTATATTGGGGGCTGATCTCTGTATTAGGAGGAGGGGGTCTGTATATTGGGGCCTGATCTCTGTATATTAGCAGGAAGGATCTGCGCATTGGGGGGCGGATCTCTGTATTAGGAGGAGGGGGTCTGTATATTAGGAGGAGGGTTTATATTGAGGGTGATCTCTGTATTAGGAGGAGGGGGCTGATCTCTGTATGAGGAGGAGGGGGTCTGTATATTAGAAGGAGGGTTTATATTGAGGCTGATCTCTGTATTAGGGGGGTGGGGTCTGTACATTATGAAAAGGGGTCTGATCTCTGGAATTGAGGAGGGGGTGTTATCACTCACCTGAGGTCACGTTTTACGGTCGTCCTCCAAGACAGGGTCAGCGCTCGCTGTAATAACGCCATACCTGCACAGAGACAGCACAAGGTGTCACATACACAGACCTGAAACCAGCCCCAACAGCAGGGACTATCCTCTAATATCTGGTTCTCAGAAAGCTGGGTGACAATACGGCCACCACAGACATCATCACCCCACATCCCCAGACCCCTGACAGCTCCCAGGACTACCCCCAAAATCCGCTCTGCCCCATCCTGACTACTACTCCTATTGTGGTATCTATAGCTGTATGAGCGCATTGCTGGGCGTAGTAGTCCACTGCCAGTGTACACGTGCGTGATAAGGGGAAGGCTTACAGCAGGTTCACTGTAAATCATACACCAGGGGGCAGCACATGGGGCAATTACACGGGGGCCGCTAATCACATGGTGCTGACCTCCCACTCACCTCCGGCAACACGGAGAGTTTACCGGTACAGAGCGCGTCCACGGTCCTCAGAGAACAGCGCGCGCGTCCCCGAATATCCACCGGACGTCATCACGTACACCACGCCCCTCCAGGCTTTACGCCTCCTTTTTCATACGTCACTGCTGTATGTGGACGCGCGCGCCCTCTGGAGGTGTCAGCTGTGTCAGAGGGTGACCCATAACAGGGCCTGACAGAGGCAGCCCCAATATACAGTGCCAGAAGGTGACCCATAAACAGGGCCTGACAGAGGGAGCCCCAATATACAGTGTCAGAGGGTGACCCATAACAGGGCCTGACAGAGAGAGCCCCAATATACAGTGCCAGAGGGTGACCCATAACAGGGCCTGACAGAGAGAGCCCCAATATACAGTGTCAGAGGGTGACCCATAAACAGGGCCTGACAGAGGCAGCCCCAATATACAGTGTCAGAGGGTGACCCATAAACAGGGCCTGACAGAGAGAGCCCCAATATACAGTGTCAGAGGGTGACCCATAACAGGGCCTGACAGAGAGAGCCCTAATATACAGTGTCAGAGGGTGACCCATAACCGGACCTGACAGAGGGAGCCCTAATATACAGTGCCAGCAGGTGACCCATAAACAGGGCCTGACAGAGGGAGCCCCAATATACAGTGTCAGAGGGTGACCCATAACAGGGCCTGACAGAGAGAGCCCCAATATACAGTGTCAGAGGGTGACCCATAACAGGGCCTGACAGAGAGAGCCCCAATATACAGTGTCAGAGGGTGACCCATAACAGGGCCTGACAGAGAGAGCCCTAATATACAGTGCCAGCAGGTGACCCATAAACAGGGCCTGACAGAGAGAGCCCCAATATACAGTGTCAGAGGGTGACCCATAACCGGACCTGACAGAGGGAGCCCTAATATACAGTGCCAGAAGGTGACCCATAAACAGGGCCTGACAGAGAGAGCCCCAATATACAGTGTCAGAGGGTGACCCATAACAGGGCCTGACAGAGAGCGCCCCAATATACAGTACCAGAGGGTGACCCATAACCGGACCTGACAGAGGGAGCCCTAATATACAGTGCCAGCAGGTGACCCATAAACAGGGCCTGACAGAGAGAGCCCCAATATACAGTGTCAGAGGGTGACCCATAACAGGGCCGGACAGAGAGAGCCCCAATATACAGTGTCAGAGGGTGACCCATAACAGGGCCTCACAGAGGGAGCCCTAATATACAGTGTCAGAGGGTGACCCATAACAGGGCCTGACAGAGAGAGCCCCAATATACAGTGTCAGAGGGTGACCCATAACAGGGCCTCACAGAGGGAGCCCTAATATACAGTGTCAGAGGGTGACCCATAACAGGGCCTCACAGAGGGAGCCCTAATATACAGTGTCAGAGGGTGACCCATAACAGGGCCTCACAGAGGGAGCCCTAATATACAATACCAGAAAGAGCCCCTATAAACTGCTTGCAACTGACAAAGTGCTTGCTATAGTCTGCCCCTATGAAGTGACACAGACAGCCCCATACACTGCGCCTCATACTTGCCAGTTCTGACATTCAGGAGCCTCCTGTAAATCAGATCCACTTCATGTTTGTGGCAGCGGGGGGCGCTGTATAACCAGGTGCAACCACAGCACCAAATGCACATTCAAAAGGTTTCAAAAGTGACATTAAGGGGGCCTTGTAATGGGTGACAGTGAGACCCCCTTAGTTATAGGATCTCCTACCTGTGGTGATGGCGGAGTCACTGAGGTGGACTAGGAGTGACCTGGACCGGTCTACTAAGGCTGTACCCTTAAAGGGGTTGTCCCATCACAAGGATCCTATCTATACTGCTTGATAATGTGGATGTAAGACTTTTCCTAAATACACTGCTTCAGCAAAACTGCTTTGTTTGTCCATTATCTTACTTTATTCATTTTTTTGGGACACATTCCTTGACTTATCTGGTCATAAGTCAAGTGATGTATCTGCTGCTCTCAGGGGGGAGGGGCTAAGTGCACGGGAGCGAGCCTGGAGGGGGGGGGGGGTAGTTTACCCTTTGGCATCCGCTGTCATAGAGAGGTGGATGCCGGGGAGTACAGACGCCGGCACAGATGCCAGCAACATCGCTATGCTTCTGCTCTGCATAAAGCCAGCAGGGGGGGGGGGGGGGGGGGGGGAGCGGAATAACAGCATCGCTTCTGCCGCTGCTGGCTTCATGCAGGGCAGACGCATAGCGATGTTGCTGGCATCTGTGCTGGCGTCTACACTCCCCGGCATCCACCTCTCTATTTCAGCGGATGCCGGGTCTGTAGTCACATATGCAAAGCCAAGCGGCGAGATGCCGCTGGCCCTGCGTGCACACTCATACACCAGTCTAGCCTTCACAATGCAAATACAGACCCGACATCCGCTGTAATAGAGAGAGGCGGATGCCAGGTCTGTATTCGCATTGTGAAGGCTAGACTGGTCTATGAGCGCGCACGCAGGGCCAGCGGCATCTCGCCACTTGGCTTTGCATATGTGACCCCGCCCACCAATGACGCAACAAAGCCGGAAGACAGAAGATTTTATAGCAACGAAGACTGGTGAGTATGCGACGTGGGACAACCCCTTTAAGGCTCTTCTGTGGCCCTAATCCTCGGTCCTGGGGCCCTATACAGCAAAATGTACAGCTAGGTGCTGCGCAGTAAGCTGGTATTATCCTCAGCACAAGCGCCTGTGCTGGTCTGCACCATCTGATGGTCTGACCCCACACGTGTACAGGGGTGTAAAGACAAACCCCTGACCTGACCACAGATAACCGAGTCATAGCCCCCGAAAGCTTCAGTGCACTAAACATCTAGGACACAGCACATCACCAACCACTGGCCCTACATGAACCTTGTCAGTCACAATGACATCACACACGTGTGGCCTATAGATAGAGATCTAGTGCGGAGAGGTCATCAGTATCCTGAACCTGGACACTAATACAGGAGATAATGATACCTAGCACTGTGCTGGTGATACACAGCTCATATAGCATGGCACATACATGGCATAATATTGTATATGATAGTCCCACGCTAACAGGAATGTTGTGCTATCTCCACAGCAATGGTCAGCAGTAATCCTTGGCATAGTTGGCGACTATCTTGAATTTGCCAGGACAGTCCCAAAATTTCAGACCAGTCCTGGTAATTTGGGCACAATGAACGTTATCAGTGTAAGGGGGCAGAACTGTACAGAATAGATGTTCACCACTCATACCCAGTAGAGCGGGGGGGGGGGGGGGGGGGGGCACTAATGGGTACATTATCCTGTGGGGGGCACTAAGAAGGGAATTATACAGTGCAGGGGCACTAAAAGCACATTATCTTGTGTGGGGACACTAAAAGGACATTATAATTTGGAGGAGGAGTCCTGGACGTGATGATCCGGCTCCCAAAGATATTAACCCTGATCACAACATCATCCAGTCTGTCTGAGATGACATGAAGAGACAGACGGATTGGAGTAAGCAACATCCGCAGAAGATCTGTGCTTAGTTCTGCAAGATGACAGGGGGAACAACCTCCCTGCCGAGTTCTGCCAAAAACTGTCTGCAAGTACCAAGAAGAAGGCAAAGGTCACGCCAGATAGTGATGGGATTCACCGTTCTCTTTATAAACTATTTACCCTTCCATTTCTGGAGCACCATTTTTTCCCACACCAGCCTAAAACTTTTGCACAGTACTTTACAGCAGCAGTCGGAGAGTGGGGCAGATTAATAAAACCATCTTATTTTTCATCGGTGCCCCAGATTTATCACAGTGTCTGATGCTGGGTGATTGTGTGCAGTTTCTTTTCTCCATCCCAGTCCCCATGTGAACCAGCAGGGGGCAGTGATCTGATATCCATTGTTTGTGTCTTTTGCGTATTTTTTTGGTCTGTGCATCTTTACAATGTTTGACCACTTATATTTCGGTTTGCTCAGCAACAGAAAACTGCAGCAGAAATTTGGTGCGATTCTAGTGCACATTGTTGCATTGCAAGCTGGGACAATTTGGAAAAAATTTGAACTTCACAAATAAGAATCTGAATCTATTCAGGGGTCTTTGTTTCCACAAAACAATCATGGCGTGGCATCGGGTGAAAAGAAGGTGCAAGATGGAGTTAGTGATGTGTGTTATGAGGAGACTTCAAAGATACAGATGGAAGGGAAGCCTCTCCTCACACTCCTATCCTGACATCTCAGGTGTCTGTGAAGTCCAAGGTAACCTCTAAGGAGGACACTGAAGTACAATGGTGTCCATGGCAGGACTGCAAAGAGAACTAAATGTCACCTGGACAAGTCAGAAGACTATGGGAACAATGTTCTTTGAAGCCACTACAAATCAGGGGTAGGGAACCTTTGGCTCTCCAGCTGCTGTGAAACTACAACTCCCAGCATGATCCATTCACTTCCATGGGAGTTCCCAGAACAGCAGAGCCAGTATGCATGCTGGGAGTTGTAGTTTTGCAACAGCTGGAGAGCCATACGTTCCCTACCCCTGCTCTACATGATGGAGGCACCAGGACCTTACAGATGAGTTACAGACAAGTGTAGGAATCACTAAGAGGGCATTATACTGTATGGGTGGACATGAAGGGGACATTATATTGTGTGTGGGGATGTGAAGGGGGCTGTATGTGTATGTGTAGGGCACTAAGGGGGCAGTACTGAGGGGTCCCTAGAGACAATGTTTCTTGGGGCTACAAAAATGAGCAGCAGCTGATACACAAAGAATGGAACAGGGAGGAAACAGCGCTGTTCTCTGTTTAGTGGCCAGACCTGGTACTACAGATCAGTTCCTATTCACTTGAATGGGACCTAAGTTGCAGTGACTCAGTTCCCCCACTACACAGAGAAAGGCGCTGTCCGTTTCTTGCTCCATTTCCTGAGTATCAGCTGCTGAGAGCAGATGATTCATGGAGGTTATTGGGACTTATTATTATTAGCGACTTATCTTTAGCGTGGAAAACCCCTTTAAATCCAGCACTCGTCAAACCAAACACATAACTCTTATATCCCATCACTCACAGATGACAATCTCAATGACTTTCTCTTTCATTGGGAAAAAATAATATCCAGAAATAACCAAATAATAACTCTTAAGATGTCCCGTAAATGGACAAGAGACGGAATTGAAGAAATCTCATATTTACCACTAAGAAATAGATAAAATCCCTCACAAGTCATCTGCCTTTGTGGCTCTGAACGTCTCATGATTTCTGCATGAATTTCATCTATTCCTAACCAGTAAATATCAGATCTCTTCAGTACAATCTCTTGTACATGTGTGCTCCTATTAGTTTTTCGTTTTATAGGATGTCCCAAGAGCCGCCACCTCTTCATTTCTATAGTTTTCCCCATGGTATAAAGGGTTAACCAGAGCATGCCCCATCCTATTAACATTCAGCCCACACACGGATCTGTGTAATACACGGTCATGTACGTGGACCGGTAGAAATCAATGGGTTAGTGTGCGCTCCGGGAAAATCCTATCCAGCGCACTGATCTGTCCCGCAGCCGTCTGCCTAAGGTTCTTACATTCTTTTCTTTCTCTTCTCTCTCCAGTCCTGATCACCATGACACTTCTCCCAGCCAGAGCTTATATATATATATATATATATATATATATATATATATATATAGCTTCAGAGGACTTCACATGTGGAATTGTGATTTTCACCAGCGTTAACCTTTAGGCCAGAGCCCCACCTTGCGGAAACGCTTTTTTTTGTTGCAGATTTTGTTGTGGTTTTTTGAGCCAAAACCAGGACTAGATTGAGCAGAATTTAGAAGTATAAAGACTTCCTATATATTTCCAATTCCACTTGTAGCCATTCTTGGCTTTGGCTCAAAAACCGCAATAAAATCTGCAACAAGAAAAGCTGCGTTTCCGCAATGTGGGGCCTCAGCCTTAGAGGGTTTTTCCAGGTTTAAGAATTGGTGACCTATCCTTATCCTAGGTCATCCATTGCTGATCGTTGGGGGTCTGACACGCGGGACTCCTGCAGATCAGCTGTTTGAAGAGGCTACAATGTTCAGGTCAGCGCTGCAACCTCTGCACTACACTATACAGCGGCTGTGCTCGGTACCACAGCTCAGCCCATTGACTTGCATGGGACTGAGCTGTGACTAGACCATGTAACCGATGAATGTTAAACCACAGTGGTTTTAAAGGGGGACTCCACACCCGGGACATGGACAACACTCCCTCACCTCACTCAAATCCCGGATTTCTCTTCTATTACACATTTATTATGTGTTCAGACCTGACGGAAAGTTACTAATCCTGCGATTCCAGCTGGAGGCCATGGGGGGCTGAGTCACTGCTGGTTACTATGTTACCATCTCCCCTGTGGGGGATACAATGTATCTCAGGGTGTGGGAGGAGACAATGAATCAGGACAACAACAACAGCAGCAGCGGAAGGACTACAATTCCCAGCATTCCTATCTGGTTGCCAGGTGACCCCCTCTTTAGCACTGTCAATCTTCTCTCCACAGTCATAAAATTGTACCTGACAGGTTTTTAAATAAAGCTATTCATTGTTGTAAGAAAATAAACACAGAACGCAAGCACGCAGTGTTTTCGACGTCATGACGCAACTTGGCTCCGCCCTGCGTGCCGGGCCGCAGTGTAGAGGAGGTGGGAGGGCTCTGCTCGTGACGTCACGGACTCTGCCTCCCACCTGCATTGTGTTCGTCCCCGGGCTGAGGAGCTGCGGAACCGGGGACAGCGGGAGTAGACAGCCGGCGAGGAAGTGCCAGCCGCGGCAGGTGAGTGCGGAGGTGACCCGAGAGGCCGCTGATCAGCCCTCTGCCCCCACCTACAGGGCTGTGTGTCTTACTGCAGGGTGGGGTGACTGAGTGTCAGCTCTGCAGCCCAGAAGGGAAATGGGGGCGCTAGACGGGGTCCAGAACTGCGCGCGGCATTGATTGTAGAGTGTCAGCTCTTTGGCTGAGTGTAGGGTTTATTGTTCTAGTGGGTCAGATCAGGGTGCAGAAGGTGACCCCTTTGGCCTGGCAGGGGGTGCTGGGTATTTGCTTTCTTGGGATCAGCATAGGGGTGCGGAGTGTCAGATATTGGGGTGCGGAGAGTCAATCCTTGATATCAGGATGCAAAATGTCATCTCTTGGGGCCGGCCCAGGGGTGCAAAACATCGTCTTCTGAGGATGACCTGGGGGTGCAGAGTGTCAGCTCTTGGGGATAGCCCGAGAGTTCAGAGTGTCAGCTCTTGGGGTTGGCCCAGAGGTGCGGTGCACTGGTTCTTAAGGAAGGCCCAAGGATATAGAACGACAGCTGAAATGGCCCAGGGATGCGAAACGTTGGCTTCTGAGGGTGCAGTGTATCGGTTGTAGGGGATGGCCCAGGGGTGCAGAGCGTCAGCTCTTGGGATCATGGTAGAGTATAACTTCTGAGTCCTGGGGGCCAGTGTTTAGCCTCATCTTTTGAAGTTGGGACAGGCTGCAGAATATCAGCCCTTAGGTTTGGTGCGGAGCATCGGCTTTCGGTGATGGCTCAGGGGTGCGGAGCATGGCAGAGACCAGTGCTGGGGAGCGGAGGGTCAGCTCTTGGGGTTGGGGCAGGAGGCATAAAGAGTCACTGCGGAGTGTCGGTTTGTGGGAATGGGTAGCGCAGGCTATTGAGGATGGCCTGGGGGAGGGGAGCGTTGGCTCAGGGTCATGGTATTATTATTATTGTTTATTTATATAGCTCCATTAATTCCATGGTGCTTTACATTATTGTATTAATTCCATGGTGCTTTACATTTGGGGGTTACATACAATACACAGAATATACAGGTAGATATAATACTGACAGTGATCGGCTGGCACAGTGGGGTAGAGGGCCCTGCCCGCGAGGGCTTACAATCTATGAGGGAAGGGGGTAGAGACAGAAGGAGAGGGGGAGACTGTACAGATGGGGGTGCGGTGATAGTGTTATTGGAGGGTGTAGGCCTTCCTGAATAGGTGAGTCTTCAGGGCCACTGTCAGATCCTGGGGCCAGTGCTTGGTATCAGCTCTTGGGGATGTCCCGGGAGGTGCGGAGCGTCTGCTTGTGGAGATGTCCAGGGCGCTGCGGAGCATCGGCTCTTTGGAATGGCCCGGGGGCTGCGGAGCGTCTGCTCGTGGTGATGGCCCAGGTGGAGCGCAGTGTCGGCTCACGAGGAAGGCCCTGGGGTTTGGAGCGCCTCTGCAGGGTGTCCATCTTGTCTGGCGGGATCAGTCAGCCCTCGGCCTCCATCGTGTCTCTTCTACAAATAGTAGCGTGTTAATAATAAATGAGTGGACATGGGACCTGTGCGGGGGAGGGAAACATCTGGGCCCCAGGGCTCTCTGTCACTTTCTTTTATTCAGTATTTCGTTACTTTGTGTCAGTTCAGTTGTCATTCTGGTTAGCAGTGGGGAGGGGATAGTGATACAATGTGTCCGCTGAATGTTGACAACTCCCAGGAGACTGGACATATTTTGACGTCTGGTCGGACAGGTATCGGGGCTCACCCTGTGACTACAGACAGACCTAATGTCATGAAGCTGAGATAGGGGGAGCTGTTTGATCTCACATTTTACAGCTGCTTCCTTATCTGCCGCCTGTCAGTCAGATGGAGAGGACCTCATAGTCCTCACTCTCCCAAGTGCAGGGTCCAGGCAGCTAAGATAGGGGGAGCTGTTTGTCTTCAGTTACTGCCTGTCACTTGGAGGGGACCCTGAAATCACCTAGTCCCATCTTACAAGGTCAGGAAACAATGTCTGCCCCACTGCTTCTTTTTTTCCCCTCATCTTCCCCTATATCCCTCTCCACCCCTTGCTCCGCAGCACGGTATTGTAGCCCCATTCATCCTCATCTACCAAGTTCATGAATGGAATACCAGAACTACAGTGCATGCTGACACTGGACCAGAAGGAGTGGCTCTAACTGTTGCTGCCTAGCACCTGGTACCTGTGCGGCAGACCTGCGGTGAGTTTCCTGTCCTGGTCAGGTGCTGTTAACCCCTCACATCCCAGTGATCAGTTGCTGGCACAGACCTCTGCTGTGTTTGGCTTGAGGGTTGCTCTTGGCTGAGTCATGATGCTGAAATGATCAAAAAATGTGGTTGATCCAGCTCTGAGCGTGGCTCCTGACATGACAGTGCAGCGTGCTGGTGGAGCGCCCTGTAGTGCGTGTGCTGGGTGTTTCTGGGGCAGAGGTCCCTCATGGTCAGTGATGTCCGGCTGGGCCCTATAGCCCCTGTATGTTCTCTTCTCCATAAGTTTGGGCTGTGGGGAGGCTGCCAGGTGCCATTAGCAGGAGGCTGTAATGCGCCAGGCTTGTGCGGCTGCCAGCGGCTCTCAGTAGATTGCACTTGACCCTGGTGTAAGTGGCACTTAGATGTTCCCGGAATGCAGGAAGCGTCTCCTCCATACCGACATTACCAGGATGTACTCTCCTGCATTGCTGGGCACTATAGATGTCAGGGGACGGACTGCTGCCATCTATAGGGGTTACTGACACACAACACTGGCATTATAGTGACCTGGACATCGGCTGTGACCAAGAGGTGGCCTCATGTCTGGCATAGAACTTGAAGGATCATCTGGGGCCCGGTGAGTTTGTGCCCAATATATAATGGCATAGTATATAAGGAGGGACTATTTGGGGCCCAGTGAGCTTGTGTCCAGTATATTATAGGCAGTATATAGAGACAGATTGTCTGGGGCCTGGTGAGCTTGTGTCCGGTATATAATAGCTCAGTATATAGAGAAGGATTGTCTGGGACCCGGTGAGCTTGTGTCCAGTATATAATAGCTCAGTATATAGAGAAGGATTGTCTAGGACCCGGTGAGCTTGTGTCCAGTATATAATAGCTCAGTATATAGAGACAGATTGTCTGGGACCCGGTGAGCTTGTGTCCAGTATATAATAGCTCAGTATATAGAGAAGGATTGTCTGGGACCTGGTGAGCTTGTGTCCAGTATATAATAGCTCAGTATATAGAGAAGGATTGTCTGGGACCCGGTGAGCTTGTGTCCAGTATATAATAGCTCAGTATATAGAGATGGATTATCTGGGACCTGGTGAGCTTGTGTCCAGTATATAATAGCTCAGTATATAGAGAAGGATTGTCTGGGACCCGGTGAGCTTGTGTCCAGTATATAATAGCTCAGTATATAGAGAAGGATTGTCTGGGACCCGGTGAGCTTGTGTCCAGTATATAATAGCTCAGTATATAGAGAAGGATTGTCTGGGACCCGATGAGCTTGTGTCCAGTATATAATAGCTCAGTATATAGAGAAGGATTGTCTGGGACCCGGTGAGCTTGTGTCCAGTATATAATAGCTCAGTATATAGAGAAGGATTGTCTGGGACCCGGTGAGCTTGTGTCCAGTATATAATAGCTCAGTATATAGAGAAGGATTGTCTGGGACCCGGTGAGCTTGTGTCCAGTATATAATAGCTCAGTATATAGAGACGGATTGTCTGGGACCCGGTGAGCTTGTGTCCAGTATATTTCATGTTAATAATTTAACAGATTAAAAAGTCAGGAAAATTCCACGGTGAACTGGAGGAGAATCTACAATCCTATGCGTATCGTGGACCTGTTTCACCTTGATCACACACATATATATATATATATATATATATATATATATATATATATATATATATATATGATTGTCCGGGGCCCGGTGAGCTTGTGTCCAGTATGTATTATCTCAGTATACAGAGAAGAATTTTTCTTATTTTTTTATGTAGATTGTCAGCCCCATATAGGGATCACAATATACATGTCTTTTTGCTATCAGTATGTCTTTGTAGAATGGGAGGAAATCCACGCAAACACAGGGAGAACATACAAACTCATTGCAGATGTTGTTCCTGGCGGGATTCAAACCCAGAACTCCAGCGCTGCAAGGCTGCAGTGCTAACCACTGAGCCACCCTGTTGCCCCGAGTATACAGGGAAGAATCGTCTGGGTGAGCTTGTATCCAGTATATTATGGCTCACTGACAGGTGTTCTTGTAGGATTATCTCGGTGTCCGCCATCGGGTGGGTGTGGGCTCCTGTAATTTTGCTTGGTTCATGATTTTGTCCCCCAGTTCCTTCGCCTTCCACCCAGTGCCATTTGCTGACAATCCTCCAGTGACCACAAAGTCCTTATCACAGTCAGCAGATGATCTGAGAGCAACAGTGTTCAGCGGTTCATATTGTCCTATGGTGAACTAAACGTGACTGGGTGGGGGGGAGCATTGGGCTCATGGGGCTGTGGCCGGCTGCTCACTACTTACATCCAGTAAGAACATCCAGTGCCTGAAAACACTGACCTAGTCCTGCTCACACAGCTGAGGGTTTGTTATAATGTTTCAGTGCATGTCAGCCTGGAGTAACATGCCTGTCTATGCTGATACATTGTGACCAGCCAGTGTCTATATATGTACAGATATGACTCTTCCTATACCCAGACAGTGTACACAGTGTAAGGAACGTGAAAGTAACCTCAGATGTCACCAAGTGACCCCAAGCAAAGAAATCCTCCTGCACAAGACTTCAGTCCCTGCTTCCTGTCTGCTGAGATTGTGCCATGTCAGGACTGTCTGCTTATTACACAAGAGACCTAAAAGTAGGAAAAGAGAACCAAGAAAGGAGGCAAAAATATTAGACTTGGTTATTCTGGAGTCAACATCCCATTGAATGGATATCAGGTGTGAGCGGGCAACGGGAATCAAGAAGTCTTCACAATGTGTGTTTATAGAAGTGAATCATGGCATGAGCCAAGGAGATTTCTGAGGACCTCACAAGAAGACTTGTTATACTGATCAGGCTGGAAAAGGTGACAAAACCATCTGTAAGGAGTTGGGCTCCTCCGGTCTACAGTCAGACAGAATATTTACAGATGGAGAAAATTCTGGACCGTAATTACCCCCCTAGGAGTGATTGACCAAGAGCAAGGTGTGTCATAGGCTGTGACGTCCAAGGTAACCTCTAAGGAGGACACTGAACCATAATGGTATGTATGGTAGGACTGCGAGGAGAAAGCTGCTGCTCCTCAGAGAGAACATGGCTGCCTGTCTGCAGATTACTAAATATCATCTGGACTAGTCAGAAGGTTATGGGAACAAAGTCCTGAGGATGGAGAAGACCAGAATAGAACTTATGAGAAGTGTTATATTTGGAGAAAGGAAAACCCTGTAATATAAGGGCGGGTTCACACCTGCGCCCGGTCTCCGCTTTCGGGTTTCCATGTTCTGCCGAGAGAAACTGGACAGGAGACGGAAATCCCAAGGTCAGTTTTCAAACGTATTCACTTGAATGGGTTTGCAAAGTGGCTGCCTGTGAGCGTCTTCTGCCTCTCCGCGGCGAAAAGTTTTGTTTTTTACCGGACACAAAGTCCTGCATGTCCGACTTTGTGTCCGTTTAAAAAACAAACAAACAAAACAAAAACAGTTTTACTACGGAGAGGCAGAAGACACTCACAGGCGGTCACTTTGCAAACCCATTCAAGTGAACGGGTTTGAAAACTGACCTTGGGATTTCCGTCTCTTGTCCAGTTTCTCTTGGCAGAAGATGGAAACCCGAAAGCAGAGACCGGGCGCAGGTGTGAACCCGCCCTCACATAAAAACCTCATGTATGACCCTGGTACTGGTAGTATCTTGGTACGGTCTGTTTACCATCTGTGACCCCCGCTGCTGGTAGTGTCATGGTACAGGCCTGTATTTCTGCATCTGGGCCGGAACCGCTCGCCATCATTGATAGAAACATAAATTTTACTAAAAAAAATGTTAAAGAAAATATCCAGACATCTGTCATTTAGATCAAGGTTCATCTCAGAATTTTGAGAACCCAGGTCATGTAGTGAGACAACGATAAGTCCTTCTACCAAAGGATGGAGAAAGAAGAAGAAGAAAGTGAAAGTTTTATGGCCAAGTCCAGCCCAATAGAAATGTAGTTGAAGGAGCTGAAGATGTTTTGTTCGGGGGAACAGACAAAAATCCCTCCAAGACGATGTGCAGGACTAACCGACTGTTACCGGAGATGTTCAGCTACAGCACAAGTCAGTCACTCCGGATACTGACAGCGAAGGGTCACTTACTTTACCGCTCACCGATATGTTATACTGGGTCTAGGACTTGTGTAAATATCTGTTGTAGTTTTAGGTCACTCCACTATATATCCTTGTACAATCGTCCCCCTCCCTGCGATGTGTTTATAAACATTTGTCGTGTCTACCCCGGGTCCAGCCAGGTGACTGTTATCTCTTGCTGTCTCAGCGCTTCTCCTGTCTCATCCTCCTAAGTCTCCTCCACCAGCAGAGAAAATCCCCACAAGGTGACCCATCTGGAGCATGTGTGAGGGATCCGGGACACCGAGCATACACAGCTCTATCTCCGGCCACAGAGCCCTCTGTTGGCCCTGCCCCCTCTACCTATGCTTTCAGGTATCAGAGACTCTTGGCTGCAGGGTCCACCTCTTGCCCACTAGGCCCGCTCTCGGCCCCTACCCTGTACCTGTATATTCAGGTATCAGAGACTCGTGGCCGCATGGTCCACCTCTTGGCCACTGGGCCCACTCTCGGCCCCAACTCTTGGCCACTGGGCCCACTCTCGGCCCCTACCCTGTACCTGTATTTTCAGATATCAGAGACTCGTGGCCGCATGGTCCACCTCTTGGCCACTGGGCCCGCTCTCGGCCCCTACCCTGTACCTGTATTTTCAGGTATCAGAGACTCGTGGCCGCATGGTCCACCTCTTGGCCACTGGGCCCACTCTCGGCCCCGACTCTTGGCCACTGGGCCCGCTCTCGGCCCCTACCCTGTACCTGTATTTTCAGGTATCAGAGACTCGTGGCCGCATGGTCCACCTCTTGGCCACTGGGCCCACTCTCGGCCCCAACTCTTGGCCACTGGGCCCACTCTCGGCCCCTACCCTGTACCTGTATTTTCAGATATCAGACTCTTGACCACAGGGCCCACTCTCAGCCCCACCTCTTGGCCACGGGGCCCGCTCTCGGCCCCTACCCTGTAGCTGTATTTTCAGGTATCAGACTCTTGACCACAGGGCCCACTCTCTGCCCCTACCCTGTACCTGTATTTTCAGGCATCCGAGACTCTTGGCTGCAGGGTCCACCTCTCTGCCCCTACCCTGTACTTTCAGGTATCAGAGACTCGTGGCCGCATGGTCCACCTCTTGGCCACTGGGCCCACTCTCTGCCCCTACTCTTGGCCACTGGGCCCGCTCTCAGCCCCTACCCTGTAGCTGTATTTTCAGGTATCAGACTCTTGACCACAGGGCCCACTCTCAGCCCCACCTCTTGGCCACGGGGCCCGCTGTCTGGCCCCGCCCCCTGTTCCTGTATTTTCAGGTATCGGAGACTCTTGGCCGTAGAGATTGGATTCCTCTTCTTATCTTGAGGTTCCTGTCGCGTTTCTCCCTCTGGTTGGTGATGTGAGTGTCAGCTCTTGAGTTCGGATCGTGCGCCCTCTGGCAAACACACAACCGCCCCTGCACCCTGCAAATGTGTCACATGTCACCAAGACCCTGGCCATACTGCCGTAACCTAGGAGATGGAGCCGAGTGACTCACAACCCCACGTTGGCAGTGTTAACCCCGTACTGCTCGGAGAGCGATGCATCACCTCAACCAAACGGATTATGTTCATACCTGGTGGTGGAGTCACATGACCAGCGCTTCCTTATTGGGCCGCCATGACACTTGGTGTACATGAGTCACATTATGTAGCCCGGCGTGGAACTCAGAGATAAGTGAGTAGGTGACCGCGCTGTGGCATCGTCCAGGGAGTCTCCGCTCAAAGCCCAACACACCACAGGCCGCAGGTGATGATTTGGGGAGGGGGGGGGGTCAATGAACTTTCCCGCACCCAGAAATGGATGACTGATTAATGTGTAGTCATTTATGTCCCTGAAGAGCTGACGCTCCATCAGAGGGGGAGGGGCTTATGTGACATAATACAAGAGACGGGGTGTCTGTAATACAATACTGATGTGGATAACCCCCCCTTCCCGGGCTTCTATAATATATACAGCGGGTACATGGAGTGTGGGGCGTATAGAGTTAGTGATGATGAAGGCTACATGGTGTGGGGGTCAGTGATATGTAGTACATGTTGGGGGTAGTCTGTGGTTAGTGATAAGGGGTACATGGTGCGGGGTCTGCAGTTGATAATAATGGGGGGCGGTTTGGGGACGTCTCAGAGTTAATGATCTGTTCTTCTCCTTGCAGGCTGGAGAATGCTAAAGCAGCCATGACCCCCTTCTTTCTGGGCACCTTGGCCTCTATGGGCACCAGCGCCACCACCTCTTGCAGTGGAGCCGGCTGTAACAATGTCACCACCAAGGATTACTGCTACAGCGCCCGCATTCGCAGCACCGTACTGCAGGGCCTGCCATTCGGTGGAGTGCCCACTGTGCTGGCGCTGGACTTCATGTGCTTTCTGGTACGTATGGCTGGGGGGGGGGTGTCAGGTCTAGGGGTGAAGTGCCTGACCACATCAGTGCTTGCCCACAGACAGGTGCCCATCAGGGTGTAGATATTAATGTGGGTGGTGATCACGATCTCTTTGTTATCAGTCCCCGTCCTCTGGCTGCTGGTCCTTGTCCAGTCCCAGCATTGGGGGGCTCAGCTGCTTCCTTGGGGGTCTGTGACTCAGCTGCTGGGTCACCAGTGATAATTATCTCATGTACTTTTTTTTTCTCCTGTGGGTTTTCTCGCCGCTCGCATGACTCACCCAGAGCGAGCGGGCAGCATGATTTTGGAGTGAGCAGCTCTGCCGCCCTCTGGTGTCCACAAAGCTCAGTGCAGACTGGACTAACACTAGCTGCTGGGACCCTAGAGGCCCTGGAGTCGAGGGAGGGGGGGGGGGGGGTGAACATCAGGTGTTTATATTCCTCGTGTGTTCGCAGAGCTGGATGTATTGTCAGATATCATCATATAGAAATCTTTACCTCCTCAGGCTCTGCTCTTCGTCTTCTCTATCCTGAGGAAGGTGGCGTGGGACTATGGGCGGCTGGCGCTGGTCAGTGATGCTGACAGGTGGGTCTACTCATTGCTTATTATAAGGTTAACGTGGCCATATGATCTCATGGTGAACAACAGAGGGGCAAACACAGGAGGATGGAGAGTGGGTACGGGGAAAACACAGGAGGATGGGGAGAGGGTAGGAGCAAACACAGGAGGATGGGGAAAAGATACAGGGTAGTCATCGGAAGAAGGGGAGAGAGTGGGGGCTGGTTACTGGAGGAAGGGGAGAGGGTACGGGGTAAACACAGAAGGGAGGAATGAGGGTACGGGGCAGTCACCGGTAGAAGGGGAGATGGTACAGGGCAAATACAGGAGGGAGGGGGAGAGGGTATGGGGAAAACACAGGAGGATGGGGAGAAGATACGGGGTAGTCACCGGAAGAAGGGGAGAGAGTGGGGGCTGGTTACTGGAGGAGGGGGAGAGGGTACGGGGTAAACACAGGAGGGAGGAATGAGGGTACGGGCACAGGGCAAATACAGGAGGGAGGGGGTATGGGGTGGTTACTGGAAGGAAGGAAGAGTTTGCGGGGCAGTCATCTGTGGGAAGGGAGAGGGTACAGGGCGGTTACTGGATTGAGGGTAGAGGGGGCAGCGTGGTCACTGGAGAGAGGAGAGGGTACAGGCAGACACAGGAGGGAGGGGGGGGGGGGGAGGACTGTAACCAAAGTGGTTATGGAGGATGGGAAATATCCCTGATATTTGGCTGAGCGCTGCTCTGAAGCTTCAGGGTGTTGCTCTGGCTCATGTGTGATAACCTTTTTGTACGTTGTAGATTTGTATGTTGTCATGTGTAATATTATCTGTATCACATCCCTAATGGCAGAGATGAGCGGCACTACAGGACACTGCTTATCTCTGCACAAGATGAGAGGCAGATCACACTTTGCAGGATCTTCCTTATCCAATGGTTACTGACATCTACAGTGTACAGCATTTACAGTTCTGTGCCCCAGCTGCTACAGAACCTCCTAGTACACACACAAACTGCCGCAGAAGCTCATAATATACACCTCAGCTGCTGCAGAACATCATAGTAGGCACCTTGGCTGCCACAGGGCCTCATAGTTCATGCCTCAGAACATCACTATAAATAGAATGAGGTATCGCCTTATTCTTCAAAAAGTGGTTCTGCAGCAGCTGAGGTGTGGATTATGAGGTTCTGCAGCATTCAAGGCATGGATTATGAGGTTCTGCAGCAGCTGAGGTGTGGATTATGAGGTTCTGCAGCATTCAAGGCATGGATTATGAGGTTCTGCAGCAGCTGAGGTGTGGATTATGAGGTTCTGCAGCATTCAAGGCGTGGATTATGAGGTTTTGCAGCCATCGAGGCATGGATTATGAGATTCTGCAGCAGCTGAGGTGTGGATTATGAAGTTCTGCAGCAGCTGATGCGTGGATTATGAGATTCTGCAGCAGCTGAGGTTTGGATTATGAGTTTCTGCAGCAGCTGATGCGTGGATTATGAGGTTCTGCAGCAGCTGAGGTGTGGATTATGAGGTTCTGCAGCAGCTGAGGCCTGTACATTGACAAACAACTTGCGCGTTCTTACATGTGTGGACTCCTGTTACCCAGTAGGGGGCGTGTTCTCCCATATGATGATGTGGTGTGGCTGTAATCGTTGTCTGGTGTTTTTGTCCCCCATTTCAGGCAGAGGCGCCGGCGCAGGTTCCTCGAGGAGCGGGAATAGTACGTCCTGTGTGTTGTGTGTCTCTAATACCAGGGTGAATCACAGCGGCTGCTCTCGTCCTCTCTAACACACTGATGCATGCGGTTCTGTCTCTTTTCACTTCGGAGGTGTCTCTGGAAGCCCCTGCCCCATTATCCCACCACACCCTGTGTCTCTCCTCTTGGTGGATGCTGGAGGTTGTAGTTCCACAACCAGAGGGGGGGTAACAGGGTGGTCAGTCTGATAGACACCGAGTGGTCTGGGGTTTGGTGGGTCGGGGGCTTCCTCCTCCTGCATGAGACAGGGATCTCCTCCTCTTCTGAGCGATGATTAACCCTTTCTGCAGCTGGTGCCTCCTCTGACCTCTGCCGATCTATCACTTCCTCAGTTTTATGAGCCTTCTCTTCCTCCGTAGTGTGGCCTCCGCAATGCATTCTGAAAGCCATGACCGCTATGAGCGCCTGACTTCCGTCTCCAGCTCCGTGGACTTAGACCAAAGGGATAACGTGAGTACGGGGATCGGTGGGAGTCAGAGGGTCGGTTTATGGAGTTTGTCTACTGTGTGTCTGGTCACCTATAAATAAAGCTTCACCACTGATCTTCTGAACTGGTGCTGCTCACACAGCTGCTGACTTTGCTACAGTGTATCGGTCTGGAGTTCACAGAGGATTGTCTAAACTGGATACATTGTAACAAACTCAGCTGTCTGATCTTGTGGTCAGGTACAATATGGCGGACCTGCCACTATATACCGGGGTGTTATGTACAGTAACACAATGTCTTGTAATCCTCTACAGGGATTCTGCTCCTGGCTGACGGCAATCTTCAGGATCAAGTGAGTTCTCCCCTGTAATCCCCTAATCCTCAGATTACACCCCTCTTACTGGGGGAGGGGCAGAAACTGGACTGATATGCTCAGGCTCCTGGAAAGCTGAGTGACATTTACTGGGGCCAGTGATACAGCTCCTTAAAGGGTTTCCGTAACGTCTAATAGGTGGATGGGGGTCTCGCCTCTGGGGGTCCCCTGACCGCAGCATTCTGCAAGCAGAGGCTGAATGGAGCAGAGGTCATTCATGACCCCTGTACTTCAGGGGTCCATGGTTACACCATAGATTGGCAAAACCCCTTAAAGGGCTGCAGCCAGCTTTCCTTGGACTTGCACTTATACGCTACTACAGATTTGTCATTCAGGTGTGTGGGAAAGTTGTGTAGTAGTCTATGACACGGAGGATAGTCTATGACTTGGGGGCAGTAGTCTATTACATGGGGGCAGGGGGTTCTGATCCGATCACTGAGGTTTATTGTACGTTATCTCCCAGGGATGATGAAATCCGGGAGAAGTGCGGAGCAGACGCCGTCCATTACCTGTCCTTCCAGCGGCACATCATCGGTCTGCTGGTGGTGGTTGGAGTCTTATCTGTCGGCATCGTCTTACCAGTCAACTTCTCGGGAGACCTTCTTGGTGAGGCTTATATATAAGAAATATACAAGTAATGATATGGATCAGTATATACAGCACCAGTGAGGTACAGAAGACATGCATGACCTCTACTAGGGGAACAGTGAGGATTCAGGGCCATACCACCTCTACTAGGGGGACAGTGAGGATTCAGGGCCATACCACCTCTACCAGGGGGACAGTGAGGATTCAGGGCCATACCACCTCTACCAGGGGGACAGTGAGGATTCAGGGCAGTACCACCTCTAGCAGGGGGATAATAATAATAATAATAAATTTTACTTATATAGCGCCAACATATTCAGCAGCGCTGTACAATTTATAGGGTTCAAATACAGACAGAAAGATGCATAACAAATAAAGTCATTTCACACAATGGGACTGAGGGCCCTGCTCACAAGAGCTTACAATCTATGAGGTAGAGGGGGTGACACAAGGGATAGTAGGGGGATAGTGAGGATACAGGACCATACCACCACTACCAGGGGGTTAGTAAGAATACAGGGCTGTACCGCCTCTACCAGGGGGTTAGTGAGGGTACAGGGCTGTACCACCTCTACCAGGGGGTTAGTAAGAATACAGGGCTGTACCGCCTCTACCAGGGGGTTAGTGAGGATACAGGGCTGTACCACCTCTACCAGGGGGTTAGTGAGGATACAGGGCTGTACCACCTCTACCAGGGGGTTAGTAAGAATACAGGGCTGTACCGCCTCTACCAGGGGGTTAGTGAGGATACAGGGCTGTACCACCTCTACCAGGGGGTTTGTAAGGATACAGGGCTGTACCACCTCTACCAGGGGGTTAGTGAGGATACAGGGCTGTACCACCTCTACCAGGGGGTTAGTGAGGATACAGGGCTGTACCACCTCTACCAGGAGATAGTGAAGATACAGGACCAGACCACCTCCCTGTCCTCCAGAGTAGACCTAATTAGTCATGTGACTCCCGTAGATTAGGGGCAATGTCGCCCTTTCCATGGTTGTGAGGGGTTAGTTCTGTTTTGCCTTCTAAAAATTTTCTTCATGTCTGATTTTTTCTTCTGTTTTCTCTACCACAGAAAACAATGCCTACAGCTTTGGGCGGACGACGATCGCCAACCTGAACTCCAGGTGAGATTCTTGTCCTCCGACATACATTACCTTTACAATACCGCCTGTTGTCTGACCCCCGCTGTGACCCGTCTCCCCATTCTCCAGGAACAACCTGCTCTGGCTGCACACCATCTTCGCCTTTCTCTACCTGCTGCTCACAGTTTACAGCATGAGGCGACACACGTCCAAGATGCGCTACAAGGAGGATGACCTGGTAATGTGTCCCCTGAGCCCCTCTCTTCACCTCTTCTTATATAGATTATGTTGTCACTTTGGGGAGGGGGCGGTGCATGCAGTGACTTATACACATTCAGGATGATGTGGTTGGTATCCTCTGTGCCCCTCAGAAGGCTGCTCCCCCGCCCACTTAGGGGTGCCAATAAACCTCCCCATGTTCTCTTGTACAGGTGAAACGCACGCTCTTTATCAACGGGATATCCAAGTACGCCGAACCCGAGAAGATCAAGAAACATTTTGAGTAAGTGGTAGAGTTATGTGTGATGTCTCTGGGTCTGAGGGGTGGTCTCCTATGATGGGGTCTTGGAGAATGGAGACGGTCACTTGTGTCATGGAGGGTTAGGCACTGGGTTAAAATCTCCGTATGAGGGGTGGGCTCTTGTCATAGGATCCCTTGGTCAAGGGACACTCCCTTCAGGGGACACTTTTGTGTAATGGGGTCTCTAGATCAGGGGGCGTTCTCTCTGATGGGCTGGTTTATCATTAAGTCTCTGTCTCTTGTAGAGAAGCATACACCAACTGCACCGTCCTGGAGGCTCGGCCATGCTATGATGTCGCCAGACTGATGTTCCTGGACGCAGAGAGGTAAAGACCCCGAAGACCGAATCCAGTGAAACTCCAGTGCTGTAACCCCCTCTCTATATGAGCCACCCAACCCCCTCCCCCCGCCCTCATCCTCTTCACCCCTCACTCTCCACCAGATCACACTTTCTTACTGACTGCCAATTTCCTTTTCTTTCCCGATTTCTACAGGAAGAAGGCGGAGCGCGGTCGCGTGTACTTCACTAACCTGCTAAACAGAGACAATCTCCAGTCCTTCATCAACCCCAAACCCTGCGGACACCTCTGCTGCTGCGAGATCAAAGGCTGTGAGCAGGTGCGGAGGATGGGGAGAGTAGGGAACACATGGATCTAAGATGGCGGGGAATACGGTTCAGGGCTCTACAAATATATTTGGGCGCAGTAAGATTACATACCTGGGGGAAAGTGGGGCGTTATAAAGCTCTCGGTGCTGAGCTAACACTAACTACAAGAGTTGTTAATCCCGCTGGAATGCCGCCCCCTAGTGACTCCTTTTCCTGCACTCTCTCCTGCCCTCTTTGGCATGTACAGGGCTGTGCAGACATAGTACAGGTGGATGCAGGTACTTGGTATATATAAAGGTACTTGTCGCGGGGTGTGATAGATCTGGTTGATCCTCCCTCCAGAAAGGCTCCTTTTAGCTTTTTTTTTTTTTTTTTTTTTTTGGGGGGGGGGGGGGTAGTCTTGTCTGTGCAATTTTTATGACTGCTGTGTCTGCAGGTGGAGGCCATAGAATATTACACCAAGCTGGAGCAGCGGCTGAAGGAAGAATACAAGAAGGAGAAGGAGAAAGTCAATGAGAAGCCCCTGGGAATGGCCTTCGTCACATTTCACAATGAGGCCATCACCGCCCTGTAAGTCCAGTGTATGGTGCACGTGACCCCTCCCCCACCATATTGTGTGTGTGACCGCCAAATACTGCACTGCAATACCCACCATCCTATATCTGTGGCCCCCTTAGCCCTCGGAGCAGTATTATTCTGTAAATCCTCAGTAACCTCGATATTTTGCTTGTACTTTCTTCCTGCAGGATCCTGAAGGATTTCAATGCTTGTAAATGTCACGGCTGCAGCTGTCGGGGGGAACCCAAATACTCCTCCTGCAGTGATGCTCTGCATGTCCAGAACTGGGCTGTGACCTACGCCCCAGACCCCCAGAACATCTACTGGTGAGTATTGTGGGGCCCCGGGGGGATGCAGGCTGGAGCCAATACTGGGAGACCAAAGAAATTGTAAAAGATTGGCTTGGACCGGGGCAGCCATAGATTTTTTTTTTTTTTGGCTCCCCCATCTCTCAGGGGACCGGTGCAGTAACCCCACTGACTCTTTATATACTTGGTGATTCCTGGTTCTAAGGAGTCAGAGCTGCAGGGCAGGGTCATGTGATGCCTCTCAGCTCTGCTGATTGGCTGGGCAGAGGAGGGTCATTCACATGCAGTATTCGTTCACCCTCTCTGATACTTTATACAGGTAGTGCATGCTCGGGCGCTCACAGTTGACCTTGACCTGTCCTTGTCGTCCACAGGGAGCACCTCTCTACCCGAGGCTTCCTCTGGTGGATCCGCTGCCTGATCATAAACGTCATCCTCTTCCTCCTCCTCTTCTTCCTCACCACTCCGGCCATCATCATCACCACCATGGACAAGTTTAATGTCACCAAACCTGTGGAGTATCTAAATGTAAGTCTATGGAGGGGGAAACTACAAGTGACCCCGAGCACTCTCCTGGCCTGTGATGGACATTGGGGTAACCAGAGACCTGTAACTGATCCACTGTCTGTAGCCTGCATGGCAGCCGCGGTCGTCTTCTGGCGCTGATCACATGACCAAGCGTGTCACTTCTTTCCTTCTGCAGAATCCGATCATCACTCAGTTCTTCCCCACCCTGTTACTATGGGCGTTCTCTGCTCTCCTCCCCACCATTGTCTACTACTCTGCTTTCTTCGAGGCGCACTGGACGAGGTATGGCGCTCACTTCACGGAACATGGATCTTTACATTTGCACTTGCTCTGGCACAGTGCAAGCGGCCTCCATTACCAGACCGTCTCACCGCTTCTCTTATTACAGGTCGGGTGAGAATCGCACAACAATGCACAAGTGTTACACCTTCCTCATCTTCATGGTGCTGCTACTGCCATCACTGGGACTCAGCAGGTGATATATGGCTCCTGTACCGCTGCCATCTTGTCCACCATCTCCATCGCTCACAGTAACCCTTGTCTTCCTCTCTGTTTCCCTTTCAGCCTGGACTTGTTCTTCCGCTGGCTCTTTGATCAAAAGTTTCTGGCAGAAGCGACCATCAGGTTTGAGTAAGTAATGGCTGTGGCCTGTGAGAGGAGTCCCCTTACCCTCCATGCTAAGCGCTGAGCCATGCGGGGAGGGGGTGGCATCAGCAGTGAGACTAGATGGTTCTGTTCAATATGGCGTCTTCTCTATAAGTGGAGTATCCTCCATACTACTGTTACCTATCACATGTCTGTGCTGCCCCCTTCTGGTTATCTTGAATCATTATTGTATGTTGGCCACCTTGTATTTTGAGTGCACATAGTCATAGTAGTGTTCTCCATCCCCCTCTCCAGGTGCGTGTTCCTCCCAGATAATGGAGCCTTCTTCGTAAATTATGTCATCGCCTCTGCCTTCATTGGTAACGCCATGGACCTGCTCCGTATTCCAGGTCTACTGATGTACATGATCCGCTTGTGCCTGGCGCGTTCTGCTGCAGAGCGCAAAAATGTCAAACGGGTGAGTAACTGCAGAAAGGACCTAGTAATAAACTGTGAAGCATAGACGGTATAGGGGCAGGGATGGATCTAAGGTCAGGATGTAGGAGGGGCTGTGGCGCTGCGGGGAGGGGCGAATTACAGTATGAGTGGACAGTTCTTCTGCTATTCTTATCTAAGACATACAGAAAGGATCTCAGGATGTTACTGTGCCAGGGCGGGGAGATGATAACTTATGTATCATTGTATAAGTAGATCAGGGCCTTGTCATTCTATCCATGTTAGTTACGGATATCTTTTCTCTTCCCCCCCAGCATCAGGCTTATGAGTTTCAGTTTGGCGCGGCCTATGCCTGGATGATGTGTATATTCACCGTGGTGATGACCTACAGCATCACATGTCCGATCATCGTGCCGTTCGGTGAGTGAATTTTCGCAAAGTGGTCATAAGCTAATGACACGTGACCATCTTGAAACCCTCCCAACATCATCTGAGCCGTGGCCTTCCTGACCCCTCCTGGTCACCAATTAGAGCTGTCCCATCCTGACCCCTCCTGGTCACTATCTAATGAGCCGTCCCATCCTGACCCCTCCTGGTCACCATCTAAATGAGCCCATCACATCCTGATCCTTTCTAGTCACCTTTTAATGAGTCGTCCTATCTTGATTCCTCCTGGTCACCATCTATTGATCAGTCCCGTCTAATAACCTCATGGTCAGCATTTTATGAGCCATCCCATTCCGTCACAGCCTCCCCCCCCCTCCTTCATATAATGTGTCTCTGATTTGGTGACTCTTTTGGCACCAGGCCTCATGTACATGCTGCTGAAGCATCTGGTGGATCGGTATAACCTGTACTACGCCTACCTGCCCGCCAAACTGGACAAGAAGATCCACTCCGCAGCTGTGAGTCAGGTGGTGGCAGCGCCCATCCTCTGCCTCTTCTGGCTGTTGTTCTTCTCCACGGTCAGGACTGGTGAGTAACCTTCTACTCATGTGCTTGTTAGTATGAGGGGCCGGATCCAGTTCATGGATGCGGAGGATGAGCTGTAGAATAAATTGTTGTGTAGTGATAAGTGAATTATAACAAGTAGCGCCTGTCACCTGGAGATAACTGCTGGTCTTGTGTCCCGCAGGGTTCCTGGCACCCACCTCCATGTTCACGTTTGTCGTCCTGGTGATCACCATCGTCATTTGCCTGTCGCACGTCTGTTTTGGACACTTTAAGTACCTTAGCGCTCACAACTACAGGGTAAGTCTGTTGATGTGTCGCCAGTCGTAGCACCAAGTTCTGCTCCGCTGTAATTCTGCGCTCCAGTTACACTCAATGTATTCTGATTGTCCTTAACCAGATTGATCACACGGAGGTGAACGCCATCGATGGACCTCCGAATGGTCGCCCAGCGTCCAACGCCTCTTCTCAGAAGTCTGCAGTAAGTCTTGCGCCAAATCCTGCTATGCAGAGACGATGGTGACCAATGCCAGAATGGATGTAGAAATGGGGTCTAATCAAGCCCCTTATAAATTATACACCCATTACAAATCTGACAATCTCATCCATCCCCTTTAAAAGTCTGAATCTTTTTGTCACACCCCTTAACATATTTATATTGGCCATAGCCTTTAAATTTGCATTATTAGCCACATCCCATAAACTATTTGCATTGCTAGCCCCACCTCTCACAGTGTCTGCATTAGCCACGCCCCTTAACTGCTCTTTCTCATTAGCCCCGCCTCTCCCGTGTCTCCATTGACCCTGCTCTTGTCTTTCTGTAGAAGTACATCGCTCAGGTCCTGCAGGACTCCTCGGCAGACAGTGAACCCACCGGTGACAGCGAGGATGCGGAGGAGCAGGGGTCTCAGGATGAAGAGATGATCAACGCAGACAACACGCAGGACGCAGAGTTCCAGTCGTGCGAGGACAGTCTCATTGAGAATGAGATCCACCAGTGACGGTGGAGCGACGGAGGGAAGATACTACCGGTACTCGCCCTGCAAACTTTTGTCGTCTTCAGTGACTTGTGTCCCGGAGGGGGAGGGGTCCTGCCCTCTGGATGATGAGGCAATAAGGCACCAGGAGCTGGCTGCAGTGTACGCCATTAGACTGACATCGCTCGTCCGCCGCTGCCCCGATGACTCCATGTTTGCACAGACGCTGCCTGCTGTCTATATGTTCTGTGTTAGCTACATCCGTGCACTCGCGCTGTCTGCTCTATGTTCTGTGGAAAAATTACTGCTGCTCGGAGAGGATGGGGGCAGCACGTCTCATGGGGAAGGGAAGGATGGCACGGCACACGTGGTGGTGGGGGGAGGGTCAGAGAGGTGAATGGGGGGGGAGAGTGCTCTGTGATTGATGGCCTGGACATTACACTGACGTGTGGTGACCAATTATGGTGTGGATGGTGGCCACATGGCGGATGTGATACAAGTCATGTGTTGTGTGCAATGTACTGGGGTCTGTACTGCTGGATCAGTGTGTCGCTGGGTGTGGTCACTGTGCGTTTACATTATTATTATTGCATGTTCGGTAGCGTTCCCCGTGTGCGTGCCGTCCGCCCTGCCTCCCACTCATCTCTCTGTGCTAGCCCCCGCCTCCTATATATAGTGACACTAACATTCCCCATCCCTGACAGAGCTGGACTCCTCCTTATACCTTGTACAGAACAAGCTCCGCCTCCAGGAACACTCCTCTGAGGGAGGGCTGATCTACAGAGACTCCGCCTACTCTGCACTGTTTTTACCCCTGATGACCCCCTACGCTGAGCAGCTGCCTCTCCCCCATGGGACTTGTGTTGTATCTAAGCTACAATGGTGTAAGACATTATCCTGCACGGACGCAGTGGGCGGAGACGCGTCTGGACCCAGGACTTGTATTTAATATATGTGTTGATCGCCTTCATACTCTGCCGCCATTTCATCTCCTGTCATCCCAACACTAGGCCAACCCCCTTGCGTGTAAGTGACTGGCCCACAGCGACGCTCTGCCCAATCCTTGTGACAGATCTGTTATTTCCTACAGGACCTCTGCATTCTGATTGGTTGACAGCATTAGCCACACCCCTGAGGTTCATATGTGTATATAGTACTTCAGAAAAAGGGGACACAAGACGTCCGCCATATTTGCATTTCATGGGCTCAATGTGTGTGGGCGGAGCTATACTGTCCTCGCACGTCATGTGATTCTGAGCTACGTAGTGATAGCACTGGAACTTTCTGACTGCGGCGACCTTCATGCTGGGAGGCGCTGTTGACGGTCGCACACTGTGGAGGGAGGAACTAACCGATACGCACCGGACTTCCTCTCTGTTCTGGATTTTGGATTGTAAAAATATTTCTGAAAATTGTGTTTTTTGATATTAAGATGAATTGCGCAGAGCGCGGACCGATGGAGGAAATATGTGACCCCCTCCCCCCCTCAAATGACCCCCGAGGATCTACTCACTGATGTTTACTAATTTAATGTTGTGGGAAGATGGCCGCCACTATCGGATTATGGTGGGGTAGGGGGGACATCAGGCCATTACCTAATCACGAGGTTATATAATGGATACCAGTGGACCGTCCGTCTAGTTAGTATTTGTGATTTTTTTTTTTTGCTGCCAGATAATGAGTGCAACAACCCCCTCCCCCCATAGGCACTTCCATCTAACCCTGAGACGACTCCTCTGATTTAATATATCTTATACTCTAGTCACATCCAAAGCTGCAGTCACAGTTTTGCTGTTCTCATTATGTGTTATACTCTAGTCACAGCCAGGTCTACACTGCAGGACCTCACATCTGCTCAGTGTAGTGTTCACACCAATTACTCTAAAGTAAGCGCCAATTGGAACGGAATCTCCCACAATGCCACAGGGTGCAACGCACTACAGGATATAGTATACACTACTAGGGTGGATACAAGGAAACAGGATGTGACAGTGGAGGTGAGACTGCAGCACTGGATGCAGATGGAGTATGATAAAGCATCACCTGTTTTATATGATCACTACATTCTAAGGAAAAATGTGCAGTTTTAAATGATTGAACTTGTCTTGCCGTCCTTGCCCCTCCCCTGCCAGTCCTGTCTCCTCCCCTGCAATGGTTGCCCCTCCCCTGCCAGTCCTGTCTCCCCCCCTGCATTGGTTGCCCCTCCCCTGCCAGTCCTGTCTCCTCCCCTGCATTGGTTGCCCCTCCCCTGCCAGTCCTGTCTCCTCCCCTGCATTGTTCGCCCTTCCCCTGCCAGTCCTGTCTCCTCCCCTGCATTGGTTGCCCCTCCCCTGCAGTCCCTCACTCTTTGCAGTGTTCCCAGGAGACATGAGGACTGTATGATAGGATTGTGTAGGAGTGACTGCACTGGACGTGTAGCATAGAGCAGGAGCCGCCGTCCTCCATGATGTGTTCTGTGTGTGATTTTTCTGCACAAACCGCGGCCGTGTACATTTGTATAAAATAATAAAGATCTGTCGTTACACTGCGCCTCCGAGGGGCCGTCTCTGTGTGGTCACATGAGCCTTTAATGTCGTAGATGTCACCTGCAGTCCTATGTAACACCACAGATAACGGTGGTAACTTTCTGAGTACAGGTAATGTAGTAGATGTCACCTGCAGTCCTATGTAACGCCACAGATAACACAGTGATAACTCTCTGAGTACAGGTAATGTAGTAGATGTCACCGGCAGTCCTATGTAACACCAAAGATAACACACAGTGATAACTCTCTGAGTACAGGTAATGTAGTAGATGTCACCGGCAGTCCTATGTAACACGATAGATAACACAGTGATAACTCTCTGAGTACAGGTAATGTAATAGATGTCACCGGCAGTCCTATGTAACACCACAGATAACACACAGTGATAACTCTCTGAGTACAGGTAATGTAGTAGATGTCACCGGCAGTCCTATGTAACGCCAGAGATAATACAGTGATAACTCTCTGAGTACAGGTAATGTAGTAGATGTCACCGGCAGTCCTATGTAACGCCACAGATAACACACAGTGATAACTCTCTGAGTACAGGTAATGTAGTAGATGTCACCGGCAGTCCTATGTAACACCAAAGATAACACACAGTGATAACTCTCTGAGTACAGGTAATGTAGTAGATGTCACCGGCAGTCCTATGTAACACCAAAGATAACACACAGTGATAACTCTCTGAGTACAGGTAATGTAGTATATGTCACTTGCAGTCCTATGTAACACCATAGATAACACAGTGATAACTCTCTGAGTACAGGTAATGTAGTAGATGTCACCGGCAGTCCTATGTAACACCAAAGATAACACACAGTGATAACTCTCTGAGTACAGGTAATGTAGTAGATGTCACCGGCAGTCCTATGTAACACCAAAGATAACACACAGTGATAACTCTCTGAGTACAGGTAATGTAGTAGATGTCACCGGCAGTCCTATGTAACACCAAAGATAACACACAGTGATAACTCTCTGAGTACAGGTAATGTAGTATATGTCACTTGCAGTCCTATGTAACACCATAGATAACACAGTGATAACTCTCTGAGTACAGGTAATGTAGTAGATGTCACCAGCAGTCCTATGTAACACCACAGATAACAGTGGTAACTCTCTGAGTACAGGTAATGTAGTAGATGTCACTTGCAGTCCTATGTAACACCACAGATAACACAGTGATAACTCTCTGAGTACAGGTAATGTAGTAGATGTCACCGGCAGTCCTATGTAACACCATAGATAACACAGTGATAACTCTCTGAGTACAGGTAATGTAGTAGATGTCACCGGCAGTCCTATGTAACACCACAGATAACACACAGTGATAACTCTGAGTACAGGTAATGTAGTAGATGTCACCTGCAGTCCTATGTAACACCATAGATAACACAGTGATAACTCTCTGAGTACAGGTAATGTAGTAGATGTCACCGGCAGTCCTATGTAACACCACAGATAACACAGTGATAACTCTCTGAGTACAGATAATGTAGTAGATGTCACCGGCAGTCCTATGTAACACCACAGATAACACAGTGATAACTCTCTGAGTACAGGTAATGTAGTAGATGTCACCTGCAGTCCTATGTAACACCGCAGATAACACAGTGATACCTCTCTTAGTACAGATGAGTGTCTAATGATGACTCTGCTGACCCTGCACTGTTATGATAAGATACATCTAGTGACCCCTATAATGTTGTGCTGACTCTGCTCATCTGTCCCAGTCTGTACAGTAAAGCCTCTGTGTGAGCTGCAGTAATAGGAGACAATGATGTGAAGTGATATTTTAGTATATTTGAGGATTATAAGGAGAAATCAGACTCCTGTCTTATCATAACCAGTCACCAAGGTGTCCCCTCCCCCCACCCCCTATTCTCCCTTATATCAGCACCATGACTGTTAGTTTATTGGGACCACTATACAATAGTATAGGACTTCTGTATAGTCAGTATATTCAGACACAAGTAGGGGGCGCCAACACACAGCCTGGGAATAAACTGACAACTCTCTCATCGTGTAGATGAATACAGGTCATTCAAGCACCTACCTATAGGTAACCACTGAATTCACAGTAACATGGAGAAGTAAGTGAACCCTTTGCAATGTATTGGATGTCTGCATTAATCACTAATACATTGTAATCTGTATCTAAGCCACAATTCTAGACAAACACGATGCATCTAAACTAATAGCACAGTTGTTTTTTTTTTTCATAGTACAGAGATGAAAAGTAAGTGAACCCCTGGATCTAATACCCTATAGACCCCCCTTTTGCCACAATTCCCTGTACCAAATCTTTCCTGTCGCTGCCCCGATCTTTGGCGACTCCTCCTACAAATGTCTGTTAGTTCTTCAATGTTTCTGGGATGCCTGATGTGTAAGGACAGTAACCAGGCGTGTGTGCCTTTATTTAACGTAAAGTCCCTTGGTCCCTCCCACCACACTTCTCATCTCCGTTATTAAAACATTTGCAATTGGCTCCTGCCGTAGTCACTAACACCAGGGTTCACTTACTTTTTCTTACAACTCTGCCCTACTAACCAAGCCGACTAAATGTAACTCATAAGACCAAGTTCACATAGAAGTGTTTTGCATCAGTATTTGCAAGATAAAATGAGGAGAGGAACCAACAAGAGACTGATATGGGATCTGGATCTCATCCATGTTGGATCTAGTCTGAGCTTTGACTTGCAAATACTGATGCAAAATACTGATCATGTGATAGAGGCCTAACTATTAAGTAACCCAACTAGGACTGGCACTAGTAATCCCTGGCCCTGATCCCTATTCCTTAAACTACTGATGGGGGAGATGAGCGGCGCTGTTCACACTGCTTGTCTATCTGGAAAAAAAAGGAATAAAGAACAAAACCCCAGTAACCAAATCCCAAAATCTAACCCTTCTGGTCCCAATGCACTAGATTTAGATCTAACCCTACTAATCTGAATTCTGCTAATCCCGATTCACAAAATGTTACCCTAGTAATCCTAACCGATTTAATCATCTGTACTAACCGAAATCCTATTAATCCTAACCGCCAGATCTAACCCCACTAATCGAAACCACTAGATCTAACCCCATTAATCCTACCCCACTAGATCTAATCCTAACTACTAGATCTAGCTCCACTAATCCTAACCACCAGATCTAACCCCACTAATCCAAACCACTAGATCTAGCCCCACTAATCCTAACCGCCAGATCTAATCCAAACCACCAGATCTAACCCCACTAATCCTAACCGCCAGAGCTAACCCTACTAATCCTAACCACTATATCTAACCCTATGTTATGGTCAGCAGGATTTATTAAAAAAAAAAACTAAAACAACTGAAAAACCCTGCGGAGCTCTCTGGGCTACTGACTGCTAAAAAGCTGGTGTGAACAGTGTCTGACAGTTGATGTCACTGCCAGCTAAATTAAATGACCAGGTGTGCTCTGTTGCAATTCACAGAGGCCTGTGCAGTCAGAGCAGCCGCAGAAGTAAACAAACTGGCTAGCCTGTACTCCAGGACAAGCCAGAGACCAAATAAACCCTGTGTGTAGTTGTTCCACCCAACCACCCGAACAACTACTGCCAAGCCCACTCCCAGTCACCCTGTCTGAGAAGTAAAGCTAGCTGACCCTACTGAGTTTTACCACAAACATACAAGGCAGCATGCAATTCAGGTTTACAGGCTGGAACACTGACACTGACACTGACACTGACACTCACACTCACACTCACACTCACACTCACACTCACACTCACACTCACACTCACACTCACACTCACACTCACACTCACACTCACACTCACACTCACACTCACACTCTCTCTTCAGGTTTCAGAATGTGATCATAGAGTGCTGGGCGTCCAGACCAGCCCCCTTATATAGGCAAGGGGCGGTCACCAGCAGATAGCCCAGCTGCCCAATCCGAGCGTCCATTGGTCGACACACCAGTCCATCAAAGACTCGCCCACACCCAGCTGTTGCAAGGCAGACTATATCTAACCCCACTAATCCTAACCACCAGATCTAACCCCACTAATCCTAACTACTAGAACTAACCCCACTAATCCTAACTACTAGATCTAACCCCACTAATCCTAACTACTAGATCTAACCCCACTAATCCTAACTACTAGAACTAACCCCACTAATCCTAACTACTAGAACTAACCCCACTAATCCTAACTGCCAGATCTAACCCCACTAATCCTAACCGCCAGATCTAACCCCACTAATCCTAACTACTAGAACTAACCCCACTAATCCTAACTACTAGAACTAACCCCATTAATCCTAACTTCTAGATCTAACCCCACTAATCCTAACTTCTAGATCTAACCCCACTAATCCTAACTACTAGATCTAACCCCACTAATCCTAACTGCCAGATCTAACCCCACTAATCCTAACCGCCAGATCTAACCCCACTAATCCTAACTTCTAGAACTAACCCCACTAATCCTAACTACTAGAACTAACCCCACTAATCCTAACTGCCAGATCTAACCCCACTAATCCTAACTACTAGATCTAACCCCACTAATCCTAACTACTAGAACTAACCCCACTAATCCTAACTGCCAGATCTAACCCCACTAATCCTAACCGCCAGATCTAACCCCACTAATCCTAACTTCTAGAACTAACCCCACTAATCCTAACTGCCAGATCTAACCCCACTAATCCTAACTGCCAGATCTAACCCCACTAATCCTAACTGCCAGATCTAACCCCACTAATCCTAACCTCTAGATGTAAGCCTATCAGCCTGAATACCATTAAATTAGTTTTCCTATCTCAGGGTTTGACCTGCCCTCCTGTCTCCTCTCCCCTCCTCTTCCTGGTTTTCCACTTAGGCCACCAGGGGGCTCCATGCTTGTTCTATATTGCAGTATACTGTCGATAGATCTAACATTACTCATTACCCAATTTTACTAATCCACTAGATCTAATCCTTCAAATCCGAGGCGTGACTTGATGTAAAGTCTATAATAGGGCTCCTACCTTGTGCCATTTAGGAAACCGGTATATATTTTATGTGGCAGAGAGCCCTTTGGGGCCCAGTAGCATTAGCTGTCACTGCACCCACTATAGCGATGTCCTGCTACTAATTCTAATCTACCAGATCTAACCTGAATCCTATTAATCCTAATCTACCAGATTTTAACCTAACCAACTACATCTGTCTGTACTAATCCTAATCCACTAGATCTAACCCTGGTAATCGAGCATACTAGATCACCTCTGCTAACCTGAATCATCATAACCCACCAACCTATATTTTACTAATCTTAATCTGCTAAATCTAACCCTGCTAATCACAATCTAACAAATCCTTATCTACTAGATCTATGTAACATGATGTCATTGTCACATTTATCACCACCGTCTTTAGACTCCGCCTCTGGAAGGGGCTCTGCACTAGAGGGCGGAGCCTCATGGAGAGTTAATGTCTTCTGTCCCCAGTGTTTGGCACATCTGAAGGGGTTAATAAAAAAATCTAAGCCGCCACTTAATGCTGGAAGGAGATAAACCGGTTTTGCGTGGCCCTAAATAAATCCTGAGGCCAAATTTCACGCCCGATGCTCCCCAGCCCACACTTGTAACCCCCCCCTCCGCCCCGGCCGCCCACATCTATAACAGATCCGGATCTCCGCTTTTTGTCAATGAATGGGAACATTTTGGGTTACAGTTACATATGGAAAGTTTGTCGCAAACCTAATACTTCTCACAGCTGAGGGTTTGTTACACTCGGGACACGGTCGTGTTCGGGATTCGGTTCTTCACTGCAAGCACTACTTTTCTCTCGGCATGATTTGTGCGGACACCGTGCGGAAAACACACAGACCCCATTATAGTCTATGGTGTTCGTGTGGTTTCTTAGCTAACCGCTTTTTAATGTGTTCGGTATTGCATTCAGCGGTCCCCAAGTGGAATTCCAATCGCAGGTGTGAACACAAGTATCAGTGTGAGGTTGTTACAATGTATCAGTCCAGGAGAGGATTGTCCAGATAAGACACATGGTAACAAACCCTCAGAATCCCATCCCACATGATACCTCTGTCTGTATGGGATCATTTATCTACTGCTTTCTGTTATCAGCCCCTGCTGTGTCCTAGCCTCGATTCCTGCAGTGCAATGTGATGCCTAAAGCGGCCGCAACCCCCCAACACAACAATCAAGTAGAAATATGCGGATATGAGGAGAAACCGGCTGCAGGGAAGAGCGAAGAAAAGCACAAGTAGTTACACGATCTGCAGCGAACATTAAATATCATGTTACATGGGATTAAATTGATAGTAGAGATGTTAGACGGGAAATAGTACTGTACACTGTCCATATATACAGGAGTAGTAGTACTGTGCACTGTCTATATATACAGGAGTAGAGAAGTGGTACTGTGCACTGTCCATATATACAGGAGTAGAGAAGTGGTACTGGTACTCACAAAAGTCTCCAATGATCTCCTAATGGCTAAATCTAATGGTGACTTCTCTCTTCTTATTCTTCTGGACCTCTCTGCAGCTTTTGACACTGTTGACCATCATCTCCTCCTCACTATGCTCCGCTCAGTCGGCCTTATGGACACTGCGCTCTCCTGGTTCTCCTCTTATCTCTCAGACCGCACTTTCAGTGTATCATTTGCGGGCTCTGTTTCCTCCCCTCTTTCCCTTGCTGTTGGGGTTCCTCAGGGCTCGGTCCTAGGCCCCCTGCTCTTTTCTCTCTACACAGCCCCCATTGGACAAACCATCACCAGATTTGGCTTCAGGTACCATCTTTATGCTGATGACACCCAATTATACACATCTTCCTGTGACATCACCCCTGCACTCATACAGAACACCAGTGACTGTCTCTCTGCTGTCTCTAATATCATGTCCTCACTCTATCTGAAACTAAATCTCTCTAAGACTGAACTACTACTGTTTCCACCATCTAATAGATCTGTCCCTGATATATCCATTGCAGTCTCAGGCCTTACTATAACTCCTAGGCAGCAGGCCCGCTGCCTCGGGGTCATGTTTGACTCAGACCTTTCTTTCACCCCTCATATTGAATCACTCGCACGTTCATGTCACCTCCACCTCAAAAACATCTCCAGAATACGCCCTTTCCTTACCAGAGATACACTAAAGACACTTATTGTCTCTCTGATTCACTCTCACCTTGACTACTGTAACTCCTTACTAATCGGTCTTCCCCTCACTAAACTCTCCCCTCTACAATCTATTCTGAATGAAGCGGCCAGGCTCATCTATCAGACTAGACGCTACAGCGATGCCTCTGGTCTGTGCCAGTCACTACACTGGCTGCCTATTCATTATAGAATAAAATATAAAGTTATCACCCTCATCTACAAGGCTCTCCATAATGCCGCACCTCCCTATATTTCCTCCCTCACCTCTGTCTACCGCCCAACCCGTGCTCTCCATTCACTCAATGACCTAACACTTACATCCTCTATTATCAGAACCTCCCACGCTCGTATACAAGACTTCTCCCGAGCTGCACCACTTCTCTGGAATGCTCTACCCCGGACAATCAGATTAACTCCCAATTTCTTCAGTTTCAAACGCAAACTAAAGACACATTTTATCAGACAAGCCAATCACAATTTCTAATGTAAACCCTATAATTAGAATCCCCAAAATTTAACCCTCCTCTGTCCCCACTCCCACATTACCCCACATGATGTGATGTCTTTTCAGGCTAACTTTATAGGTCCAAGCTCCATCCACATGTTATAGGACTCCTCATAGATTGTAAGCTCTTGCGAGCAGGGCCCTCAGTCCCATTGTGTGAAATGATTTTCTTTGTAATGCATCTTCCTGTCTGTATCTGAACCCTACAAATTGTACAGCGCTGTGGAATATGTTGGCGCTATATAAATAAAATTTATTATTATTACTGTGCATTGTCCATATATAAAGGACTAGAGAAGTGGTACTGTGCACTGTCCATATATACAGGAGAAGTGGTACTGTGCACTCTCCAGATATACAGGGCTAGAGAAGTGATACTGTGCGGTGTCCATATATACAGGAGGAGAGAAGTGGTACTGTGCACTGTCCATATATACAGGACTAGAGAAGTGGTACTGTGCACTGTCCATATATACAGGAGTAGAGAAGTGGTACTGTGCACTGTCCATATATACAGGACTAGAGAAGTGGTACTGTGCGGTGTCCATATATACAGGAGGAGAGAAGTGGTACTGTGCGGCGTCCATATATACAGGACTAGAGGAGTGGTACTGTGTGGTGTCCATATATACAGGAGTAGAGAAGCGGTACTGTGCACTGTCCATATATACAGGACTAGAGAAGTGGTACTGTGCACTGTCCATATATACAGGAGGAGAGAAGTGGTACTGTGCACTGTCCATATATACAGGACTAGAGAAGTGGTACTGTGCACTGTCCATATATACAGGAGGAGAGAAGTGGTACTGTGCACTGTCCATATATACAGGACTAGAGGAGTGGTACTGTGCACTGTCCATATATACAGGACTAGAGAAGTGGTACTGTGCACTGTCCATATATACAGGAGGAGAGAAGTGGTACTGTGCACTGTCCATATATATAGGACTAGAGAAATGATACTGTGCGGTGTCCATATATACAGGACTAGAGAAGTGGTACTGTGCACTGTCCATATATACAGGACTAGAGAAGTGGTACTGTGCACTGTCCATATATACAGGACTAGAGAAATGGTACTGTGCACTGTCCATATATACAGGACTAGAGAAGTGGTACTGTGCACTGTCCATATATACAGGACTAGAGAAGTGGTACTGTGCACTGTCCATATATACAGGACTAGAGAAATGGTACTGTGCACTGTCCATATATACAGGACTAGAGAAGTGGTACTGTGCACTGTCCATATATACAGGAGGAGAGAAGTGGTACTGTGCACTGTCCATATATACAGGACTAGAGAAATGATACTGTGCGGTGTCCATATATACAGGACTAGAGAAGTGGTACTGTGCACTGTCCATATATACAGGACTAGAGAAGTGGTACTGTGCACTGTCCATATATACAGGACTAGAGAAGTGGTACTGTGCACTGTCCATATATACAGGATAAGAGCAGATACCGGTAATTACAACCAGCAGACCTCAGTAATAACGGATATGTGACATCTGCAGAGCAGACCCCTGTACAGCTGCAGCACATCTCTGCTGTGGCTTTAAGAGATGAGGCTCCGCCCACCCTTAGCTCCGCCCACCCGTCACTGAGAATGAGGGAGTGACTGAGCTGATACAAAGTATCAGGCGGAGGCTGCAGGGATTCCTCCTATACACTTATATACATATATACACACACATCTATATATCTATCTATAGCGCTATATACAGGGCCCAGCCCGGCGTCACCGGACACAGGCAGCTGCACAGCGGACACCAGTGAGTATTATTAACCCTCTGTAGTGCGGGGCACACCCAGCTCTGCGGGGAAACTGACACCACTTAACCCTTTCCCGTCCCTCACTGCAGAAGGGAATCCTCTTGCTCCTTCCTCTTCCTAAACTTCTCCCTGCTCTCCATTAACCCTGCTCTGCCCCCTGGACACGGGATCCCCTCTCTAGTTTATTTTGGGTGGTGCAGATTTCCCAGAACCCCCCAGGGCAGCTGGCGAGGGGCCCGGGTTATTGGTAGAACTTCCGTGAGGATGTGCAGGGGCCCCAAAAAGACAAGAACAGCCCATTAAAGGGACACTCCATCTGCAGTCTGTCCTCTAAGCCAAACTATCACTCCCTGTTATCAGCCATTTCAGGCTGATGTCGTATAAATCAATGGGATGTGTGAGAGGAAGTGTAAGGGCCCCCGGGGGCCACATAGTCATTATCGCATGTCACGTGGGAACCTGCTATAGCTGAATGATGTCAGACATGAGATATATATATAGTGTGCCGATCTCATGTCTGATCACATCATATTAGTGATGTCAGTAACAGGGGGCGGGGCTGTGACAACCTCTCAGACATGATATATACAGGCTGGTTGTCAGTAGTAATAGATGAATAGCTGTACTGCAGTATAAGGTGTGCGGATCTGATGAATGTCACTATAGGTGCGGGATAATGTTGGGTGGAGTTGTCCTTTAATCCTTACCTCGGGCTGCTCATAGTTTCTCTACTCTTCATGCAGTTACTACTCCTGTCATTGTCTGGTACAGGAAGGGTGATCTCTACATCATGGTGTGTGGACAGCTGGGTGACATGGGGGAGGAGAGTCACCATTGCTATGAAAACCTTGCAGGGATTGTTCTGTATTCTTGGGCTGGGGGGTTAGGGGAGGTTATGATGGGGGGACTACATCTGACACTGCAGGATGTGAATCAGCCGGCAGGTACACAGGCAGAGCTGCCAGGCTCTTATATTTGCCTGTTATCTGCGGTGTTGCCTCCCTGTGTGATATTTACCTATCTCAGGCCCCGCGCCTTCATATATTTTATTAATCCTCACCATTATCCAGATCTCTGCTTAGGCGCTCACCCCATACAGAGCTCGTCCTGCTCTCAGATGAGGGTTTGTTACAATGATATCCAGTCTAGACAATGCTCTGTGAGCTGAACAGACTGATACAGTGTAGCAAATTAGCCATGAGATTCTCGCAGCCATTGTAACAAACCCTCAGCTGTGAACAGGACTAGGCATTACTTGGTGTACACAGTCCTGGGCAGAGCTTTATGTTGCTGCTGTGTTCAGCTCAAAGAGCATTGTACGTTGTAACAAACCCCCAGCTGTGAGCAGGATGAGGCCTGCAGCCGCTCCTGTGTGAGTCTTCTCTGACGCCTGTACACACACAGCTCAGATATTCAGGGAATGTGAGAAATGTTTTCAGTGTCTTCCTCCAGCTTTGGAGACATCATGGCCGCTATCGTCTCCCCTCTACTGCTGTGTACAAAGGGACATTACCAGGACGTCTCGCTGCGGTCTCTGAGATTGTGGCCGCACGTCCTGTTGTCACATTGTGCCGAAATGTCAGAACACCAAAATCTGTGACAAGTAGAAGAGCCGCTCTGACACCTGCTGTTGTGGGGGTGTTAGATTGTCAGCTCCTGTGGTCATCAGGCTGGGGTGGTATATAGATATGGCGGTGGTCGCTTCCTCTCTAATCTCCAGGACTTCGCCGGTTTCCGGTAACTGATATGGACGCTGTCTCTCTAGATAACTGGAGGGAAATTCATCCTGTAAATATTTATCTGGATACAGAAAGACACATGGTCGGTTCACTGACAGCAAAGGTCCAAGAGGGAGAATGGTAGATGGTCCGCCATTTGCCACTGGTTACCCCTCCCCCGATACACCCCAGCGCTATATATTCCTCATAATGCACTGATTGCAACAAACCCTAAACCAGATATTTTGTGGCTCCTCCATATTGTACATGTATAGCTTTACTTATTTGGGGTGATGTTGGACCCCATTGTGGTTCCAGATTTCAGACCCAGCACTATTACACCCTGAGCTGGGAGTGACCAGTACAGATGGCTGTATCCTGGGCGTATAGAATCACATGTAGTATATCCTGGCAGCTCCATCCTCTATTGGGGCAGTAGAGTTGTCACTGTATCCGTAAGGCCTGTATATTGTAGCCTTATACATAAGATATATAACCCCTCCCCCCTCTCATAGACCTGCAGTCAGAGTATGCTCTGCAGTGGGGTCAGGAGGGGTGGGGGTAGCTGGACCAGTATTAGCAGTGGTTATATGGAGGTCTCAGTGGCCTGTGTAATACCCGGTGGGCTCTGTGACCTATGACCTTTGTGTCTTTTTTTGCCTTTCTCACCATCTTTCCTTTCTTTTTATAACGCTTACCTGCAATCAACATCTCTGCGGCTTCCAGCTCTCACACTCACTGCTGCTCGGACTAATCACTCATGGCCTTCTCAGGTAGGTAGGTGGTAGATCTGCCCCGGTGCTGGTACCATCTGGTGGAGGGACAGTAATGGTGGACTGCGCGATCTGGATGGGTCCTACATGGAGTATTGTGATCACGTAATTACCTATAGAGGATGGCATGGAGATGACGGAAGAGATGGAGGCTGCCATGGGGGAGGGGGGAGAGGGTGCCAGGGGGTGGGGACAGGGCAGGATCGGAATATGTTTTAGATCCGTTACATAGAGTATCAGTCAGGAGGTCTAAGCCCAAAAATGGGGGACTACATGGAGGAGCTATCTCATGAGGGACTGTATGGGAAGGAGACTATATGTGGAGATAACAGACTAGAGCATTATACAAGTATAAACATGTCTCACAGGACTGTATGTGGTGGAATCTCATGATGAGACTGTACAGATAGATATGTGATGGGGTGCGCTATATGGGGACAGTGCAAGGAGATATCTGATGAGGACAGTATGGAGAGATATCTGACAAGAACTGTACAGGTAGATATCTAAGGACTGTATAGAGAGATATCTAATGGGGACTGGACTGTACATAGATATCTGATGAGGCTTGTACAGAGAGATATCTGAGGACTGTACAGAGAGCTATCTGATGGGGACTGTATGGAGAGATATCCGATGGGAACTGTATGGAAAGATATCTGATGAGTATTGTACAGAGAGATATCTGAGGACAGTATGGAGAGATATCTGATGAGGACTGTACGGAGAGATATCTGATGGGGACTGTACGGAGAGATATCTGATGGGGACTGTACGGAGAGATATCTGAGGATGGTATGGAAAAATATCTGATGGGGACTGTATGGAGAGATATCTGATGAGGACTGTACGGAGAGATATCTGATGGGGACAGTACGGAGAGATATCTGAGGATGGTATGGAAAAATATCTGATGGGGACTGTATGGAGAGATATCTGATGGGGACTGTATGGAGAGATATCCAATGGGGATTGTACGGAGAGATATCTGATGGGGACTGTATGGAGAGATATCTGATGGGAACTGTATGGAGAGCTATCTGATGGGGACTGTATGGAGAGATATCTGATGGGGACTGTATGGAGAGATATCTGATGGGGACTGTCCAGAGAGATATCTGATGGGGACTGTATGGAGAGATATCTGATGAGGACATTACGGAGAGATATTTGATGGGGACTGTATGGAGAGAGATATGATGGGGACTATAGGGAAAGATATCTGATGGGGACTGTATGGAGAGATATCCAATGGGGATTGTACGGAGAGAGAGATCTGATGGGGACTGTACGGAGAGAGAGATCTGATGGGGACTGTATGGAGAGATATCTGATGGGGACTGTATGGAGAGATATCTGATGGGGACTGTATGGAGAGATATCTGATGGGGACTGTATGGAGAGATATCTGATGGGGACTGTATGGAGAGATATCTGATGGGGACTGTATGGAGAGATATCTGATGGGGACTGTATGGAGAGATATCTGATGGGGACTGTATGGAGAGATATCTGATGGGGACTGTATGGAGAGATATCTGATGGGGACTGTCCGGAGAGATATCTGATGGGGACTGTATGGAGAGATATCTGATGAGGACATTACGGAGAGATATTTGATGGGGACTGTATGGAGAGAGATATGATGGGGACTATAGGGAAAGATATCTGATGGGGACTGTATGGAGAGATATCCAATGGGGATTGTACGGAGAGATATCTGATGGGGACTGTATGGAGAGATATCTGATGGGGACTGTATGGAGAGATATCTGATGGGGACTGTATGGAGAGATATCTGATGGGGTCTGTATGGAGAGATATCGAAGGACTGTACGGTGAGAGAGATCTGATGGGGACTGTACAGAGCGAACGTGTTACAGGGTGCACTGTATGGAGAGAGGTGACATGGTAGACTTGTAGAGAAGAGACTTGGAATAAGGTGGACTGTATGGCGGGAATTGTGACGTGATGGACTATATGGAGAGACGTGTGACAGGGTGGATAGAAGGAGAAAATACATGACAGTGGAAATTGGTGAGAGATGTGGGACGGGGTGAACTGTATGAATGGGGTTATGGGGTGGACAGTACAGAGTGACGATATCTAATGCGGTTTTGTCATCTCGCTGCGCCCATGTTTAGGGGGAGACAATATCTCTCATCTCACAGTGTCTTGTGTGTACGGCGACTTACTAACCCCCTAGCAGTAAGTCTTCACACCCCGCACAGACCCGGCCTCTTCCTTGGGTGGGCAGGGCAGGTAAATATTTACATAATTAGTCATTATCGATCCTTATTAGGCATCCGGGTGACTCTGCAGGAGGATTCTGGGTAATCTCTCCTCATCTAAACACGAGGTCTGGAGAGACGGCGACAGCTGGAAACCTCCCGAGTCCCTCAGGACCTAAACTGCACAGTATGGAGGGACGCTGCGAGATATTGTGTCCCATCCCTCCTAAACCATGATGTCGCAGTGCAGTGATGTCATCATTTCTAGCCCAGGGGTTATAACGGTGGAGATACATTATAACATGACTGTAGATGGGGCAGGTCGCTGGCTCTGGACTTCCGCTTCATTTACTGCTGGGCTTTGGCTCAGGATCAACGCTGACTCAGTGCCCAGCTATGGACGAGGCCTGGATGTATTCTCCATATATGATCCCCTCCTCCACCCTGGTTACCGGCCGCCCAGCAGAGGGGCTGCAGATGTGGGTGCTGCCCGGGGGATCTGCACCAGATATAATGACGCTCTCCTTATAATCTCTTGCTATAATCTTATATATCCTGCAGATTATTATACCGCTGTCTTCTCTGCAGATCATCGCCCTAAGTGCATGGTCTTACATTCTGCAGAGGACTTCGCACCTCTCACGCCCGCAGATCTGGCTCCTTTGTGTAGATTGTCGCTGTGTACATAAGATTCTGGATTAATTTCCCGTCGGGGAGGGAGAATGGCCCAAAGTAAATATTCTCCATAACCTGTAGTCAGAGCGGGAGGGGGAGATGCTGAGGTGTTGATGGCCTCAGCCCAGCCGTGCCTCATGGTTCTGGGTCTACCTTATACTCTGACTGGATGTGTGTGGTGACCCGGGGCGGACTGGACATCTCCTCCATCACACCACCTACCAGTGTCACACTGAGGTTTCTTGGGCCCCCAGATAAGATGATTCTGAGGGCCCACCCTCCAAAGACCACCAGGAAATAGACCATAATGCCCTTGAAATCTTCTGCTGGATCAATTTTGGGTCCATCGGTGGATTCTCCTGTACTCTGTACTCTACATTGCCATCCATTGTGGTAGACCAGACACTCCATCAAATACACACAGGGTAGGCATCACCAGCTTGGCATATCCTCTGAACTGCCGGGAAGGACGACCCCATCTGGTATGGACCAGTCGCAGTGTGGCCATGTTGGTTGGGCACGCCAATTCCACCACAGCCCAAAGCAAGATGATCTAAAGCAGGGATAGGGAACCTTCGGCTCTCCAGCTGCTGTGAAACTACAACTCCCAGCATGCTCCATTCACTTCCATGGGAGTTCCAAGAACAGCAGAGCAAGTATGCATGCTGGGAGTCGTAGTTTTGCAACAGCTGGAGAGCCGTACGTTCCCTACCCCTGATCTAAAGTATCAGATATACAACTCTTACTTTCTTGAGGACCTACACAGGAGAGCCATGTGACCACAGGTCCTGCACGATGCAACACAATGCAATACAATAAGGGCTCCGGTTGCCTATATTGTAATGTAGTTTGTTGCAGATTTTCATTGTGAATTCCATGCTGTACACTCGCCCTTATCACTACAGTAGCAGTGGTATAAAGTAGCGTATGATGTCATCAGAGTACAACACGCTCTAGTGACACCAACAAGCTGAGAACGTACTAGTGACATTGCTGTCTATGCCCTACACATGGTAGATGACTGGCTGCGGTGTCTGTTCTTATCTCAGCTCCAGCAGGAACAGCAGAAACTGCACTCACTAGTGATCAGGTGGCAAAACGTTCAGATTCACAGCAGGCTGTAAACTGAGATGGCTCACAACTGACCTCTAATGGCCAGTATAAAAATTGTAATATGTCATCATTTAGTCTACCCTGGAGAATTGAAGGTTGACTCTTAATATAGTTCAAGTTTGTTGAAGAAATCAGAGGACCCCAGACAATGGTCAGAACCACCGATAAATTACCCAGGGTCTGTATGAGCCTGCCCCCTGAGCCCTGCAGTGTTGTCTGCTAAATGCTATGGGTGCAATTATTTTCAGCAATATAGGCATAGCTTATCATAGGTCACTGTCTACTATTTATCTGGGCAAACTATTTTCCGAGCATGCTATTCACTACTTTTTGTGCACCATATTTATCTGACTGTATACAAGAGTAATCTGAGCAGACTATGCATTAATAATCTTTATCTGGGCACCCCCGCGCGCTCTGTCCCTGGGCACCCCCGCGCGCTCTGTCCCTGGGCACCCCCGCGCGCTCTGTCCCTGGGCACCCCCGCGCGCTCTGTCCCTGGGCACCCCCGCGCGCTCTGTCCCTGGGCACCCCCGCGCGCTCTGTCCCTGGGCACCCCCGCGCGCTCTGTTTCTGAGCACACAGTGCACTCTAACCATTCTGTATTTTCTTTTAGGGCACAAGATGATGCCCTTTGGTGGGATCGCATCAAAGCTGAAGATCGATCGGCTGAGGGCGTCGGGTGTGGGATCCCACGACTGCGCCGTAAAATACCTCAACCAAGATTTTGATAGTTTGCGTCAGGAGTGTCTAGAGAACGGCACTCTTTTTGAAGACCCCCACTTTCCAGCTGCAACCTCCTCCCTGGGCTTCAAGGAGCTCGGTCCTGGCTCTAGCAAAGTACAAGGGGTCCGATGGAAGCGGCCATCAGTGAGTACCACTGTGGGGTCTGCCATGAGGCCTTATAGTGTAGAGGAGTCCTGTATACTGGGGTATCTATAGAGACTCAGCATATCGCACCCTCCAGTCTTATACTATTAGGGATGGAGAGATCTGACTGTGGAAGGGAAAATTAGTGGGGGTGGAGGAGGGGTGATCTATAAGGTGAGGTGGGCCCCATAAATAATCTGCCCCATGGCACAGGCACCTTTTACCATTATACAAAGATTTCTTCTGTCTTATTTCTCATTAAGTCTGCCTTTGGTCTCAGACCCTGGACCTGGTGTCCGAGAGGCAGGAACCCTAATATTTGAGCCTCAGACCCAGCTCCTCAATGAGATTTCTCTGACCTAAACCTGCACTAGTGTTTCTTTACCTGGATATTGTATAGACATACAGGGATCTATCTCTATATACCAGGACCTTATACATGGGAATATACTGCAGAGACAGGGAAAGTCTCGCTATTCAGACCGTCTGTGGCTCAACCATTGCAGTGTCTGCCCTCATACAGGAGGTTCAGACTCGAGACCCAGAAAAAAACTGTGAAAGGTTCTCCCCGGTTCACATCTCTGCCTTAAAGTAATCAGTCACCTCAATTCTGGGGAGGGGGTGTCTGATTGGGGGAGGGGCATAGTAATTTTCCCTGATCTGATAATGACCACCTGAACATTCTCTCTGCAGGAAATAGTCTCGGATCCACAGTTCATTGTTGGTGGAGCCACCAGAACCGACATCTGTCAGGGAGCCCTGGGTGAGTCTGGGCCTTGGGATATAAACACTACATCTCCTACAATACAATGCAGCACAGCATGCATTCATAGATACAGGACCAACAGGGGGTGATAGAGAGATGTGAGATCCTGCAGCCTAAGCGCTAAGAGGACTGCAACTCCGGAGGTGACAGGAGTATGATTTGTGTATTAGTATCAGGGGCCACTTCTCACTGTTCTGGAATGTGATTGGCTACCACATGGAACCACAGGTAGCCATTCTATACAATAAAGTCTCATAGAACGTCAGGACAAGAGCCAGATCCTCCCGTCCACCCTGCACTGTGGCCTGTGCCCGGCGGCGGCTCAGCGGCTAATAATAGACAGTGCATTGCTGGTTAATCCTTAACTCCTTCAGTGCTGGGCAGAATGTCTCCCAACATAAAGAGAAAGGGGCGGGGTGGAAGTAGTATTATTCTTCATGCAAATAAAACATTTACACAGCAGTCTATGTAGGGGCCACTTACTTATTATCCTAGTGTCAGGGGTTGGGTCATCATGGTGGCTCCGCAGCTTCTTCTGACGGTTCACCAGAACATGTCATATGTTCATGTAATGAGGGGGTCCAGCCATGGTTCACCTCCTTGGTGGTTGGTCTGGGGTCCTGATAGTTGACGTCTTGATCTTGCAGGTGACTGTTGGCTTTTGGCTGCTATCGGATCCCTGACGCTGAATGAGGATCTTCTGCACCGCGTCGTCCCTCATGGGCAGAGCTTCCAGGAGGATTATGGAGGAATTTTCCATTTCCAGGTATGATACAGGATAGCTGGGACACTAAACCATGTGCACTATGATCATGTGCGCCATGTGTGCCCATCTATACCTGCCAACCTGCGCCCTACACTGAATGGACTGGGATTGAGGTTATAGAGACAAGCTAGGCCTTCCATGTCCTTGTCCTCACCGTGTACACCTTCTTCTTGTCTGTAGATCTGGCAATTTGGGGACTGGGTAGACGTGGTGATCGATGACCGGCTGCCGGTGAAGGATGGAGAATTGGTCTTTGTTCACTCAGCCGAGTGCTCAGAGTTCTGGAGTGCCCTGTTGGAGAAGGCCTATGCCAAGTAAGAAACCACACAACCCCCAATGAGGCAGCGGGTGACCCAGCGTAGCCCTCCAAGGTGGGGGCTGACCCAGCGTAGCCCTCTAAGGTGGCAAGTGACCCAGCATTGCCCTCCAAGGTGGCGGGTGACCCAGCATAGCCCTCCAAGGTGGCAGGTGACCCAGCATAGCCCTTCAAGGTGGCAGGTGCTTTTTACTTTTCGTCTCCAACCAAAGGGATATGGAAATCCTTGCACAGGGCTTCACACATTGATCTCTGGAGGAGGACATTACTACAAAAAAGTGAGTTGGGCTGTGTGCTCAAATATATTTTCTCCAAGGCAAAGTGTGACTCTACTATACTCCAGTAGTGGCGTAACTACCACCATAGCAGCGGAGGCAGCTGCCACAGGGCCCAGGACATTAGGGGCCCGGTGACAGCTGCTACCGCTGCTATCATTATACTCGGGGGTCTTTTCGGACCCCTGAGTATAATGATTGGCGGACCAGGAGAGGTAAGAAACATAAAAAACACTGTTACTTACCTCTCCACGATCCGTGCAGACTTCGGCCTAGTCGTCTGACGTCTCATGACCCCGGCCTGCGTCCTGGGTTATGTGACGTCTGATGTAATTGAAGATCGACTACTTTGGATTCCGACAGCATAGGAGACGGGAGATAGGTGAGTAACATTCCTAGTTATGCCACTGCCGATGGCATATTATTTCTTGCACTCTGTGTCGCTGATACTATCCATTATTTTGGTGTATCTGGGTAACCATGTTCCTCCCTCTCTCCTCCAGACTGAATGGTTCCTATGAGGCCCTCTCTGGAGGGAGCACCACGGAAGGGTTTGAGGACTTCACTGGTGGTGTCGCCACCATGTATGAACTGAGAAAAGCTCCACGAGATCTGGACAAAATCATCAGCCGAGCTCTGGAGCGAGGATCCCTGTTGGGCTGCTCAATAGATGTAAGAAGCCGCTCATCTTCTTGGATATTCACTTATGAGATAGTTTGTATACTTTATAGTATGCTGTTGTCATCTGTTATCAGTCACCTGAAAGCCTATTAATGTGTTTTAGCTTGTTAATAACAACAACATCCATGGGAGGAATCTTTGCCCAATCCCACTGTAGCCGCGCTCACAGACACTTCCGGATAGTAATGACCACAGAATACTGTTATCATGAGATATGGTTAATATATTACTCTGGGGACTTTCATAACGTGGCCATGTGGGGTAGCTGTGGGTGGATCTGTGGTCTCTTGGGCTCCCCAGCCATTTCTTTCTTACTGGGCTCTGTGTGGCCCCCATGGCGGTGCCCTTATAGATGTTTTCTTCTCCCCATCTCTTTCTAACCTGACTTTTTTTTTCTTTTCTTAGATTACAAGTGCCTTTGACATGGAATCTGTTACCTTCAAGAAGTTGGTGAAGGGTCATGCGTATTCTGTTACAGCTCTCAAGGAGGTGAGGACGGTGATGGGGGCACAGCAGCCAATATATGGAGAGGATGGAGTTTGCAATGATCTTCTAACATGTGCATTAGACACGAGCATCTCAATTGTCATCTTCTCTGGTATCAGGTGAATTATCGAGGTCGGGTGGAGAAGCTCATCCGTATTCGCAATCCTTGGGGCCAGGTGGAGTGGACGGGAGCCTGGAGTGACAGGTAAGAAAACTGACCGAAATCTGTACGTCATGGTAGGCTTTGTAGGACCTGGCGAGGACTTCTAACTGAAATTTCTCAAGACCTTGTGTTTTCTTCTGCATGTCCTACCCTCAGTGTGGGTATTCAGGCTCCTGAATGTCTTCTGTCTTGTTGTTGACCTTCTTCTTCTTCTGGTGGACCTGATGATTGCCAGAACTGATGATGTCTCTTTCATTGATCAGCTTTCAATTGTAATGCATAGCAGTGGTTTCCATCAGTTATGAGTTTACTATACCTGCGGCTATCACAGCATGATGGGAGTTGTAGTTTCATACCTGTTACACACAAATGATGAATGACCCTTGTCCGTTGTCTTGTGTAGCTCTTCTGAATGGAACGAGGTTGATCCTTCAGAGCGAGAAGACCTGTGTCTAAAGATGGAAGATGGCGAGTTTTGGTGAGTGATCAGACTATGTTCTATATGAGGGCTCTTCCAGTCTTTGGTCTTTCATGAGTTATTCCTATCGTTACATCAATGATGGGTAAGACGTTGCCACTTAAGCGATGGATTGGGTCAATTTATAAGAGTTCCTTAATAAACGGCCAGAACTTCAGTTTCCGCCACCAGTCCTTCTACTAATCCCCCATTGTCTGTATAGTGTTCCACTAACTCCTCTCTGCTGTTCCTCAGGATGTCCTTCCAAGAGTTCCTGCGCCAGTTTTCCCGACTGGAGATCTGTAATCTCACCCCCGATGCACTCAGCAAAGATGAGCTCAGCAAGTGGCACACAAACATGTACGAGGGGACCTGGCGGAGGGGCAGCACTGCAGGGGGCTGCAGGAATAATCCCGGTAAGGGGAGTAGGGTGGTCCCTGTACCCCACTACATTTAATAGGCACAGGTACTCACTAAGGCACTCTCTGGTTGCAGCCACTTTCTGGATCAACCCTCAGTTTAAGATCACACTCCTGGAAGAGGACGACGACCCTGATGACAACGAGCTGGCCTGCACCTTCCTGGTGGCACTCATGCAGAAAAACCGGAGGCGGGAGCGGAGAGTTGGTGGAGACATGCACACCATCGGCTTTGCGGTGTATGAGGTGAAGTCCCGCAGGATGCAGATTATTGGGGGTGGGGTCTCAATGATTGGGTCATGAATGATATTTTAAAACTAGTCCTATATCAGTCCATGCGTCCGATTCCCGCGTTTCCGTGATAAGGAGGGATCTTTAAGAAGTTTTACTGTTATGTAACATTGGCGATAAGGTTGTATGAAGACCAAAGTCCTCCAATTCCAACCTATAAATCTACCAAGGTGATCCAGAGCCAAAAAACTCCCTCGAGACTGACGCCAATGGCTCCTATATAAAGGCAATTGGACTAAATCTCTGGAACAGCATCCTATCCCAAAAACTCTAGTTCTCATAACCAATGATTCTTCAAGAAAATCAACCAGGTCCTGATTGTTATGACCACATCTTGTGGCAGTGAAGTCTGTAGTCTGAGCTCTTACTGTAAAGAATCCTGCCTATGACTATGGTCAAACCTTGTTTCCTCTAGAAGGTTCCACCATCTGATTCCTTGTATTCTTTCTTCCTTTCTCCTTTAGGTTCCTGATGAGGTACGTGAAGCTCACATGGAGGTACAAGGATGGGGTGTGCAGCTGCGCATATTTTGGGGTTCAGCATTTAATGGTTAACACCAGAAAGTGTCTAAAGACGGCCCGTATACTAGGAGCCGCTGTACATCCGGGCTGGTAGATTTGGTGATGACTGTCACCTGGAGACTTGGGTCTGGTTGGGAATGGCTCCTGAACTCTTCCATTCCATTCTCTTTTCCTTGTTGTCCTGTCTTCTATTTTGTCTTCTTTCCTCTTCTCCCTCCTCTTGCTCGTTTTCCTTCTCCTTTTTCCCTTTCTCTTCTCTCATCTTCCTCTTGTTGTTCCATGTCCTTTATCTTTTCCTTTCTTACCTTCTTCTTCTCCATTATCTTCTTCCTTTTATCTTTTCCTTTCTCTCCTTGCTCTTCCTTCATAATATCCTTCTTCTTTTCCTTTGTCTTTTTCATCTCCTTTATCGTCTTCTCCTTCCTCTTCCTCCTTTACCTTCATCCTCTTCCACTTATCTTTTCTGCTTCCTCTTCATCTTCTTGTTCTTCCTCCTTTTCCACCATCCTCTCCTGCTTCTCCTTTATCTTTTCTTCCTCTTCACTTTCTCACTCTTCCTCCTCCTCCTTCTCGTCCTTTATTTTACCTCCTTCCCTTGTAGATATCACTTTCTCCTGATTCTGATTTCTCATTGTCTTGCTTTGTTTCTTCCCGTAGTTTAAGGGCTGCCAGAACGTTCATCTTAAGAAGGATTTCTTCCTGCGTCACCAATCCTGCGCTCGCTCTGAGACCTTCATAAACCTGCGAGAAGTGAGCACCCAGATCCGCCTGCCCCCCGGAGAGTACATCGTTGTCCCCTCCACCTTCGAGCCGCACAAGGAGGGAGACTTTGTGCTGAGAGTCTTCACTGAAAAACAGTCTGAGACAGAGTGAGTGTGGGAGGAGCCAATCCTGGTAGAGGGTGGAGTCTATTGTGCTCCAATATAGTAGGGTCTGCCCTATATTATAATAGCCACCCCTGCACCACCAGAGTGTTCGCACCCTGTGTATAATCTACAGCACAGATCTGACATTAACTGACCCCTTATACACTAATCACACCTAGAGCTGCTGCTACATCATGTTTTATGCTCCTGTCACATCTAGAGTAGCACTCCCAGCTCAGAGGCTAAATAATGTATTCTAGTTACATATAGACCTGCATTTGCTGTGCTGCTGTTACACCACAATTCAGATTCTTGGGTGTATTATTGGGGTGCAGAGTGTTGGGGTTCAGCTTCTCATCCCTTGTTCTTCTTGTTTCACCAGGGAGCTGGATGAGGAGGTGTCTGCAGATCTTCCTGATGAGGTAGGACACGGACTGTACACCGCTGTGGTATATGTTGCTCCTCTCTGCATTTTTGATGGTCTGATGTTTCTTCTCAGGAGGAGATTTCCGAGGACGACGTTGATGATTCCTTTAAGAACATGTTCCAGCAGCTGGCAGGAGAGGTGAGTGGGGGAGGGGAGGGTTCTTGGGTTTTGCTGCTCTAGTCTGACCAGTAACTTACGGCGATTTCTGCTCCTCCTCAGGACATGGAGATCAGCGTCTTCGAGCTGCGGACTATCCTGAACAGAGTGGTGACAAGACGTGAGTGACCTGTGGCGGGTATACTCCAGCCACATCCAGAGCTGCACTCGGGCACAACAGTAATGCTACTCAACTCCCAGAATGCAGTGCACTTTCTGTATTGCATTATGGGAGATGTAGCTGTGTATAATGCCTGCTGTGAACATCACACCTCACAATACACCATAGACCCAGCAGGGGGCAGCAATGAGACGTGAAGCTCTGCAGCCTGAGTGCAGGAAACCAGCAGAATAGTGAGTGCAGCTCTGGAGGAGGTAACCATGGCTAGAATAGGGGTCTACAGCGATACCTGGTGTTGGTAGTGATGATGATGGCGGTGATTGATGATGAAGATGGTGATGATCATAGATTAAGGGTGGAGTTATCTTGGTCTTCACATTTCATTCCTTGTTTTCTTCCCATTAGACAAGGACCTGAAGACTGACGGGTTCAGCATGGAGGCGTGCCGGCAGATGGTCAACCTCATGGACGTATCCTTCACCTGTGATGGATTGATTGGGGGGTCGGGTTTGGGTCTTATCCATTTCATCATGGCCGCCCTCTTACTGTAACTGACCTGCTGTATGTTGGGTAAAAAATATGCAAATCTATTCTCCAGGATGTAATTAGGAGAACAGTGCACTCTGTACGCCGCCCTCTAGAGGGCAGCATCCTTAACATCATGCATGACTTAGTTAAAAAAGTCTATTTAATCATGATGCGGATTTAATTGTCAAATTAGTATTTCTATTCCAAAAGGAATGTATGTTGTGAGCTTGGTCTTCTATACTGTCTTATCTATTCTAGGACTCCTGCACTACTAACAGAACTCCCACTAGGGGGAGAGTATTAAAATATCAGCCACTAGAGGGCGCTGCTGCATTTGTAATTATACTTCTTTCTCGAAATATTTTGCTGGGGGACACAGCACCTTGGGTATAGATCTGGTCACTAGGAGGCGGACACTAGGGAAATTAAGGCAATTGGCTCCGCCTATGCAGGCTATACCCTGTCACTGGTAGAATGCTCAGGCAGTTTTTTTCCTAGTGTCGTAGGAGGCAGTCACCACCTGAGTCAGGTCTTTCTGTCTTGCATTGTTTTTCTTTTTCAGGGGCAGGGGGTTGTCAGTGTATATGTTACACTAGTCACACCCCCTGCGGGCGCAAGCGCTCTGTTACAGAGCGCCCTGCAGTCACCCAGTCCCCTGTTGCTGCATCAGCGGTTGGAGATTCCGGTGACCCCACTTTTGGTGCGAGGTATCACCGAGGGGGTGAGTCTGTGGCACCTGAAGATGCTGAACCAGTAATTATTAAAGGGCAGAGGTAAGTATTCTTTCTTACCCCTCTTCCCCCCCCCCCCCCCCTCTGCTTTTCTCTGTCTTCCCCCGGGTCTCTGGGGTCATGGCAGGTATGGGGGAGTGGAGGTGTGTGTCCTAGCTCCCTGGGTCCCCTTTTCTTACCTGCCAGCCAGGGAGATTATATCAGCGGCTGCGGCTTCTAATTGAGGCCGTGGCTTCGCCGGCGGATAGGCTGCAATAGGCCCTACCATGCCCCGGCCTTTCCTAGCCGCTTTGCCAGCTCCCCGCGGAAGCCGCGGCCTCTACTGAAGCTGCGGCCTCGCTGGCGGGTAGGACGCTAGCTTCTTCTGCGTCCGGTCTCTCCTGGCGCTGCCGGTGCAAGCCGTGGCTTCTATGCGAGGCCGCAGCTTCGCTGACGTGTAGGCTGCACTAGGTCCCGCTGTGTACCCGGGCATGCGGATGGCGCCAGGAACCGCGCGGCAGCTGAATCCTGGAGGCCGCCCATGGGGCGGAGGGCGGGCCTGGGTGTTCCTCCCAACTCTTTGTGCAGGAATCTTGCAGGAAGAACCTTGTTTGATGTGTCTCTTCCTGTTCTGAAGCCTGTTCTGGTTTTTCCTTGCAGTCACAGCTTTTGTGGATCTTTTTGTGCTGCTATCTGCAGCTGTTGGGGACGGTCTCCTTCTAGGATCTGGTAGGCTACCCTTTGGAGGTTGTTGTTTTTTCCTTTATAGCCGCCATGATTTTTCATGAGGAGTTTCCCTGGTTCCTGACGTTCCCCGTTATCTCATTCATGCCTGCTCTAGCTGCAAGCTAAAATGTCTTTACGGACAGGTTGTATCTATATGTGCTGTCTGTTGCCCCACTCTGCCCGCTCTGGAGTCTCCTGGCCCTTCTCCCCCTCACTAGTTTGGGCATTTTTTTTCCCCCAGGTTGGGTAACTTGGACAGATTTTTGTCAGTTTATGGCAGTATCTTGGAGCGGCTGTCCGCCCAGATTGGGGGTTTCCTCTGTCTGCATAGTTAGCAGCTGTGATTAAGGCCCTAAGAGGATTTTTCCTGTTTCCCTTAGGTCAACACAAAGGATCTGCACATGGCTCCTCCAGGACAGGTGGATCTAGGTCTCCTCCTGCTTACTCTGGCTATTCTGGGGACGTCTCTGACTCCCAATTGGAGTTCCAGTCAGGCACATTGGTAGCGGCTGCTGCGCAGGAGCATGTCTGTGCAGTGTGTGATACTCTTCAAATATTCGGCAGGATCAGTGGCTTCATCTGGCCCAGCCCCTGGTTGTCTCCAGGAGGTCTGATGTCCTGTTGCTTCCCGGAGTTATGCATTTCTAGGTGGACCGAGTCCTTTGCGGTGGTTCAGCCATTGCCAGGTTTTCTGGGGCTACCTATTTTGCCTCTAATAACTCTGCCTCTCTCAGTGGTGTCTCTGTTAGAAGGCTGGACTGTTTGGCTGGTCGGCCTTTTGTTTACAGCTGCTCTGTGCATCTCTCTTTTTTGCTGATAAGTCAGCTTTGCAGGTACCAGCGTTCTTCTTTTCGCTGTGTCCTGGGTTTATAGTATCACGTGAGGCAAACAGCTGAGGGCTGGTCTTGTTGATTATGTCAGCTCTGCAGATTTCCAATGTTCCTCCTCTTGCTGCGTCTTGGATTATTGGTATCACCTGGGGCAAACAGCTGAGGGCTGATCTTGCTGATGTGTCTGATTCTATACGCTTCTAATGTTTATGTGATCCTTCCCTTGAAGCGGTTTGCCAGTCTGCCAAGACCACTGCTGATGTTGTGGCTATATGTCACACGATTGTTTCGTTCCTGGAACGTTGAGCTTGCTTCTAAGATGATTGGGGTTGCTTCTTCCCCCCCCCCCTTTTTTTTTTTTTTTTTTTTTCTCATGTGAGCAGTGCCGTCCCTTTGGAAGGGCTTGGAGTAGCGGCTGGGGTTTGAGTTCCCTACTTTTGTCAGAGATGTTCAGAGTGTTCGCTCTTCTTTCCTCTTCAGGAGGCAATCTCCTTTGGATTCGTCCTCCAAGAAGCCCTCCAGCAAGACTAGTCCTGCTGGGCATCCCCGCTCTAGTCTCCAGCAAGCGGCCTTTCTTCTCTATTGCAGTCTCCATGCTTCAGCAGAGGGGGTGATTGTGCCCGTGCCTGCTTCTTCCAGGGGTTCTATGCCAGCCCGTTTACTGTTCCAAAGAAAGGACAGTTCTCTCTGTTCCTTTCTGGATCTGGAGTCTCTCAACAGGTTTTGTTCAAGTTCGAATCTTTTCGCATGGAGTCTCTGCTATTCGTGGTTGCTTTTATGGAACTGGGAATTCTCCGCTCCAGAGGTGTGGCTGTTGTCCCTGGAAGATATTCTGGTTAAGGCTGCCTCCAGGATGGACAATCTCTCCAAGTTACAGATCCCTCTGGATCTTCTTTGGTGGTTCAGCTGGCTGTTCTGCGAGGGGAAGTCCTGTCTTGTGCTTTTTAGCGCATGGAGGTTTCTGGATGTTTTTGGATTCTCATCTGGGCAAGATTCTTCCTCCAAAAACCAAGGTTTGAACTCTTCAGTCCAGTTCCAATTACTGTCTTTCAGCTGGCAATCTTGGCACGTTAAGGGCAGTGCCAGTCCAGCCTGGATCGCCTAACTCCCTGTTCCTTGAGTTCATCTCGAACTTCGTGGATGGCGCTCCTCCTGGGTTTTTTTTTTTATGGAGGAAGTCTTGTCTTCCATCCACTGGCAGGTGTCTTTGTCGATGCCAGTCTTTCGGGGGGGGGATGCAGAGTTCCGAGTCCAGGATGTTCTGGAACGGTGGTCCGGAAGGAATCCTCCAGTTCAATCTGTTGGAACTGAGTGCCTTCTTTCAGGCTCTGCGTACCGGACATCCCCCCCTTCTCCGGGGTCGGCCGGCTTGCTCTCAGTCCAACAGTTCCACCGCCGTCGCCTTCTTGACTCTTCAGGGTGGAAGGTGTGTTTTCCCTCTCTCGGGGACTGCTTTTGGACGTCCCAAGGTGCTGTGTCCCCCAGTGAAATATTACGAGAAAAAGTGATTTTTGTGTACTCGCCTGTAAAATCCTTTTCTTGTTGTTTGTGTACGGGGTTTTATTTCTTCACAAATTTAGGTTTGCTCATGGTTGTTGGTTCCATGTTTGTTTTCTTGTTTTTGGACTCTCTCCTACTGCTGTGGTACAAAACTGCCTGAGTGCACTGTCAGTGAGAGGGTACAGCCTGTGTGGGCAGAGCCAACTGCCTTTTTTCTCTAGTGACCAGGTCTATACCCAAGGTGCTGTGTCCCCCAGTGAAACAATGAGAAAAGGATTTTACAGGTGAGTAGACAAAAATCTGTTTTTTGCCACCTACTTTTATAAGAGCTGTGTAAATGTCTGCAGTCTCCCCCTAGTGGCATATGTGTATCAGGGTGCCTCGCCTTGTGGCAGACATGTAGTGGTGCACTCCCCATAGTGGCAGACGTATATCAGGGCGTTCCCCCTAATGGCAGATGTGTATCAGGGTGCCCCACTCTGGTGGCAGACGTGTATTGGGCGCTCCCCCTAGTGGCAGACACGTATTGGTAAATTCCATAAGCTCCACCCACACAAAGGTCACCATTACAGTATCTGCTCAGTGACCCCATCACACTGTGAGAAGTTTTGTCTGTTCTTTAACCGAGTCGCTCGCAGAAAGACGGTAGCGGGAAGCTCGGGATTGTGGAGTTCCAGATCCTGTGGAACAAAATCCGCAACTGGCTGGTAAGTGCTGGGGGAAGACGTCTGACTACAACTCCCAGCATGCATTGGGAGAGAACCAGAGGCTGAGACCCCTGATGGTTGGGTCACATGATGTTTCCTGGGCAGTAATAATAATAATTTGGGGCTATTTCTGGGCACCTTTCAGGGAGTCTTCAGGCAGCACGACCTGGACAAGTCTGGAACCATGAGCTCATATGAGCTGCGGATGGCCCTGGAGAGTGCAGGTAAGGGGGCCCGCAGGTGGAGTCTTCGCGGGTGTTGAGGGTCGTGGGAGGAGTCTTCCCTTGTGTAGTCTTCCCGGGTGTGGGGCCCACAGGTGGAGTCTTTCCAGGTGTTGAGGGCCACGGGTGGAGTCTTCCCAGGTGTGGGGCCCGCAGGTGGAGTTTTCCCGTGTGTGAGACCCGCTGGTGGAGCCTTCCCAGGTGTTGGGGCCACAAGTGGAGTCTTCCCGGGTGTTGGGGCCACAAGTGGAGTCTTCCCAGGTGTTGGGCCACAAGTGGAGTCTTCCCAGGTGTGGGGCCGCGGGTGGAGTCTTTCCGGGTGTGAGGGCCGTGGGTGGAGTCTTCCCGATTGTGGGGCCCGCAGGTAGAGTCACCATTTCCTTTCTCTCCAGGGTTCCGGTTGAATAATAAGCTCATGCAGGTTTTGGTCGCTCGCTACGCTGACAACGAGCTGGGCATCGACTTTGACAACTTTGTGAGCTGCCTGGTGAAGCTGGAGGCCATGTTCAGTAAGTCCCCTCCTGTCTCTACTCTAGACTGGCGGCCATCTTGGCAGAGCCCATGTGATATTTTATTTTTTGCATTTTTTTTTTTTGCCCAGAATTTTTCAAGAATATTGCCCCCGAGGGAGAAGCGGCAGAGATGAGCCTGGGAGAGGTGAGTGCAGGCAATATCATGGGGTAAGGTTCTGCACAGACTAAGCTGCTGCTCTCTGTTATTAGCCATCATTATGCTGTGAGGTTTTAGTTGTAATGAGTGTCCTATACAGAATGGCCACAAGGGGGCAGCAAACTACATGCAGAATCTTGTAATTCAGATCTGATAGTCAGGCCTGATCACCCTTAGCAGCCAATCAGAGCGCAGCTTGATCTCGTACATGGCGCTGGATAGATGAGAGCTTTGCTGTGATTGGTTGACATTGTATCTAGAAGGTTCATTACCATAAACAAGGGCAACAGAACATCAAATGACAGGAGTTCTTGGCTGATGCCCTGGTAGGGGCATTGGTGGGTTATTTACGTTTTAACCCTTTCTTGTCTCTCCTCTTGCAGTGGTTGACCCTGACGATGTGCGGATAGTTCTGCAGGCTTCACCCCCCCCTCCCCAAATCCCGGCCCTCAGGCGCTCCATGGTGCCCGCTCTCACTAACCTCATCCTATAGGGGACATAATCACTAGGACAGAAAACACGAAGACGCTGATCACATGATGACAAATATCCAAGAAAAAAGAAAAGTTCTACCCATTGCACTGCAACCAGACTTCCGGAACCAGCCAATTGGAGCCCTGACCCTGACACGAGGGGCTCCTGGTGCCTTGTAGATAATCATACATTTATGGCGGGGTGTCTGGTCCCGCCCACTGCAAAAATGGAGCTCCAGACGCTGCTTACCCCTGACCCCATATTAGCCTTTTGTAGCACCAACATCTGTGTATTAGGATTGGGCCGGCAGTGACCGGGCAGACGGGGGGCCCCCCGAATCGTCATCACCCCATGTCCTATACTGAAGGCCCCCACCAGTCAAGGGCTCAATACATAGTGGTGGGGGCGCCTGTCCTGGTGGGGGCGCTGCTGGAACTTGGAGACTGTTAGAGCATGTTAATAAAAAAAAAAAAAAACTCTGAAAATAATGTCCCCCCCTTATTTGTGACCTCCAAAATGTTACCTGAGACGTCTAAGAGGCAAAGACTAGGAAGACTGATACAATGTGTACACTGGAGTACAATATGGCAGTATTTGGTGTACAGTATATGACAACACTATTTAGGTGTACAGTATGGCAGTATGTAGGTACACAGTATGTGACAGCACTATTTAGGTGTACAATATAGCTGTATGTAGGTGTACAGTGTATGACAGCACTATTTAGGTGTACAATATGGCAGTATGTAGGTATACAGTATATGACAGCACTATATAGGTGTACAATATGGCAGTATGTAGGTGTACAGTGTATGACAGCACTATTTAGGTGTACAATATAGCTGTATGTAGGTGTACAGTGTATGACAGCACTATTTAGGTGTACAATATGGCAGTATGTAGATGTACAGTATATAAAAGCACTATTTAGGTTTACAGTATAGCAGTATGTAGGTTTACAGTATATGACAGCACTATTTAGGTGTACAATATAGCTGTATGTAGGTGTACAGTGTATGACAGCACTATTTAGGTGTACAATATAGCTGTATGTAGGTGTACAGTGTATGACAGCACTATTTAGGTGTACAATATGGCAGTATGTAGATGTACAGTATATAAAAGCACTATTTAGGTTTACAGTATAGCAGTATGTAGGTTTACAGTATATGACAGCACTATTTAGGTGGGCAGTATGGCAGTATGTAGGTGTACAGTATATAAAAGCACTATTTAGGTTTACAATATAGCAGTATGTAGGTTTACAGTATATGACAGCACTATTTAGGTGTACAGTATATGACAGCACTATTTAGGTGGGCAGTATGGCAGTAATTATGCATTCTCTTTTTTTATATATGGACTGTGTTGAGACTTCATTCCTGGCAAACTCCTGTTGGGCCCACATCCTGCCCCACAGACCTGTGATACCATATGAGGACAGTAGGGGCGCTGTGCTGCTTTCTCCTAATCCCCTGAGATCTCTTCTGCTATTTATATCATATGAAACAATGGAGAAATAGAAACTTATCCTGTGAGACCAAGAGGAAGTCACACACCCGAGCACAGCATACCATATACGCAAAGTACATGGTCAGTGTATAACTCCCATCATCCCCAACCCCAGGCGTTCACAAACCAATCTCTAATGTGAGCAATCAATCCCTGGACCTAACCTGTTCATACAAAGCAGACGTGATCAGTCAATCTCTGGCCCTAAATGTTTTATACAGAACAGATGTGACAACTCCCTACAGAATAGAATGAATGGTATGTCTGAGGGGCAACTCAGTGGTCACAACTGGACTCTCTGCAGTCTCTATACACTGGTCTCACTGCGGTATTCTCTACAGTCTCTACACATTGATCTCAGTGTGGTACTCTGCAGTCTCTACACATTGGTCTGAGTGAGTTACTCTCTGAAGTGTCTATACATTGGCCTGGGTGAGGTACTCTCTGCAGTCTCTATACATTGGTCTCACTGCGGTATTCTCTACAGTCTCTACACATTGGTCTGAGTGAGTTACTCTCTGAAGTGTCTATACATTGGCCTGGGTGAGGTACTCTCTGCAGTATCTATACATTGGTCTCACTGCGGTATTCTCTACACGTTGGTCTGGGTGAAGTACTATCTACAGTCTCTACACATTGATCTCAGTGTGGTACTATCTGCAGTCTCTATACACTAGTGCCAGTGTGGTACTCTTTGCAGTCTCTACACATTGGTCTGCGTGAGGTACTCTGCAATCTCTATACACTGTTCTCACTGCAGTATTCTCTGCAGTGTCTACACATTGATCTCAGTGTGCTACTCTTTGCAGTTTCTATACATTGGTCTGAGTGAGGTACTTTCTACAGTCTCTGCACATTGGTCTGGGTGAGGTATTCTGCACAGTCTCTATACGCTGGTCTCACTGTGGTACTCTCTACAGTCTCTACTCACTGGTCTGAGTGAGGTACTCTCTACAGTCTCTACTCACTGGTCTGGGTGAGGTACTCTCTACAGTCTCTACTCACTGGTCTGGGTGAGGTACTCTCTACAGTCTCTACTCACTGGTCTGGGTGAGGTACTCTCTACAGTCTCTACTCACTGGTCTGGGTAAGGTACTCTCTACAGTCTCTACTCACTGGTCTGGGTAAGGTACTCTCTACAGTCTCTACTCACTGGTCTGAGTGAGGTACTCTCTACAGTCTCTACTCACTGGTCTGGGTGAGGTACTCTCTACAGTCTCTACTCACTGGTCTGGGTGAGGTACTCTCTACAGTCTCTACTCACTGGTCTGGGTGAGGTACTCTCTACAGTCTCTACTCACTGGTCTGGGTAAGGTACTCTCTACAGTCTCTACTCACTGGTCTGGGTAAGGTACTCTCTACAGTCTCTACTCACTGGTCTGGGTGAGGTACTCTCTACAGTCTCTACTCACTGGTCTGGGTAAGGTACTCTCTACAGTCTCTACTCACTGGTCTGGGTGAGGTACTCTACAGTCTCTACTCACTGGTCTGGGTAAGGTACTCTCTACAGTCTCTACTCACTGGTCTGGGTAAGGTACTCTCTACAGTCTCTACTCACTGGTCTGGGTGAGGTACTCTCTACAGTCTCTACTCACTGGTCTGGGTAAGGTACTCTCTACAGTCTCTACCAGCTGTATTACAGTATAACATCGGCCAATTATCAGTCAGTGGGGATCACTGGGCACCGCTAATGTCTCTCATGTGACCGTTCTATTACTTCTTTCAGTTTTTCAGCTCTTCTGATGAAACAGAGATGTAGAGAAGGAGGGGAGCGGTGACAGTCTGCAGAGTATCCCTGGACCCCTCTGATTTGGCAGCACATTTGGGCCTCGGACATCAGAGTGTTCTTGGAATGCTGTGGCATTGGTCAGATGTTTGACTCTACAATCCTGGAGATCCCCTTTATATTATCAGGGTATGTGGGGGCCACATTCAGCAGAAATTCCCCCATTACAGGCTGGTGAGCGGCTACATGGCTGCTTCTCCCTGTGGTCGGAGGCTCCACAGATGGTCACGGTGAGGGGACAGCTGCTGCACTAAGGACGACTGATGGAAGGAGGGGGACAGCTGTGGAGGGGGGGCAGGACAATGGTCTGATTGTCCCTCAGCTGTTGTGTGTGATGTAAATATAGAATGTTGTGTGTATGGGGGGCTGAGGAGACGAGCGAGTGTCAGCTCAACGGGTCACGAGTAACCAGATCCTCTGTGTACAATACAAGACATGTCCTGATGTGTAGGTCATCGTGTGGAGATAATGGAGGACGAGATAACATATAATATAACTCATATCTGGTGATGTCACCGCCTGTATAATATAACATATACCTGGAGAGCGATGATGTCATCTCCTGTATAATATCACTGATATCTATTTTATAATATCACTGACATCTGGGGAGTGGTGATGTCACCTCCTATACAAAATCAATGATATCTGGAGAATGATGATGTCACCACCTGTATAATATTACTGATAATTTGTCTATACTATCACTAATATCTGGAGACCAGTGATGTCACCTCCTGTATAATATCAGTGATATCTGTAGGGCAGTGATGTCACCTCCTGTATAATATCAGTGATATCTGTAGGGCAGTGATGTCACCTCCTGTATAATATCAATGATATCTGTAGAGAAGTGATGTCACCTCCTGTATAATATCAGTGATATCTGTAGGGCAGTGATGTCACCTCCTGTATAATATCAATGATATCCGTAGAGAAGAGATGTCACCTCCTGTATAATATCAGTGATATCTGTAGGGCAGTGATGTCACCTCCTGTATAATATCACTGATATCTGTAGGGTGGTGACGTCACCTCGTCTATAATAACACTGATATCTGTACGTCGGCGATGTTTCCTCCTGTATAATAACACTGATATCCGTAGAGAAGTGATGTCACCTCCCGTATAATAACACTGATATCTGTAGGGCAGTGATGTCACCTCCTGTATAATATCAGTGATATCTGTAGGGCGATGATGTCACCTCCTGTATAATAACACTGATATCTGTAGGGCAGTGATGTCACCTCCCGTATAATATCACTGATATCTGTACAGCGCTGATGTCACTCACTCAGGGTTTTAGACCCAGTACAGTCATGCTAATGTTATGATGGGAATTAATTCTGGTGGCTGGAGAGTGCGGTGCCTGGTATGGGGTGAACGCCTGGAACGTGGGTGATACTTAGGGCTGTGGGTCATGTAGACTTTTCACACCCAGCACTTGTGGGGGAGTCAGGTGGTAGCAGCTGTCCGTCCTCACACCCAGTACAGGGGGCTCATTGTGTGCCCTGACATGTGCAGAAGAGCGGCCATACTGTGCACATATCTCACCTATCTCTGCCCACATTCCATGTGCTGCTGATACAGAAACAAGGAGAAGATACTATGACAATACCATGTATGAAGCAGAACAGATGACATCATCAGACAATGGAGAGAGGGCGGAGTCCAAAGAGAGGCTCTATACCATATACTATGGGAATTTATCAGTCATTTCAGGACAGGTGAATGCAATCTATTACTATCTGTTATCAGCCATGTCAGGAGAGGAGAGGCTGACTGTAGGACAGATGAATACAATCTATTACTATCTGTTATCAGCCATGTCAGGAGAGGAGAGGCCGACTGTAGGACGGGGGAATACAATCTATTACTATCTGTTATCAGCCATGTCCGGAGAGGAGAGGCCGACTGTAGGACAGGTGACTACAATCTATTACTATCTGTTATCAGCCATGTCAGGAGAGGCCGACTGTAGGACAGGGGAATACAATCTATTACTATCTGTTATCAGCCATGTCAGGAGAGGAGAGGCCGACTGTAGGACAGGTGACTACAATCTATTACTATCTGTTATCAGCCATGTCCGGAGAGGAGAGGCCGACTGTAGGACAGGTGACTACAATCTATTACTATCTGTTATCAGCCATGTCAGGAGAGGCCGACTGTAGGACAGGGGAATACAATCTATTACTATCTGTTATCAGCCATGTCAGGAGAGGAGAGGCCGACTGTAGGACAGGGGAATACAATCTATTACTATCTGTTATCAGCCATGTCAGGAGAGGAGAGGCCGACTGTAGGACAGGGGAATACAATCTATTACTATCTGTTATCAGCCATGTCAGGAGAGGAGAGGCTGACTGTAGGACAGGTGAGTACAATCTATTACTATCTGTTATCAGCCATGTCAGGAGAGGAGAGGCCGACTGTAGGACAGGGGAATATAATCTATTACTATCTGTTATCAGCCATGTCAGGAGAGGAGAGGCCGACTGTAGGACAGGGGAATACAATCTATTACTATCTGTTATCAGCCATGTCAGGAGAGGCCGACTGTAGGACAGGTGAGTACAATCTATTAATATCTGTTATCAGCCATGTCAGGAGGGGAGAGGCCGACTGTAGGACAGGTGAATACAATCTATTACTATCTGTTATCAGCCATGTCCGGAGAGGAGAGGCCGACTGTAGGACAGGTGACTACAATCTATTACTATCTGTTATCAGCCATGTCAGGAGAGGCCGACTGTAGGACAGGGGAATACAATCTATTACTATCTGTTATCATCCATGTCAGGAGAGGAGGGGCCGACTGTAGGACAGGTGAATACAATCTATTACTATCTGTTATCAGCCATGTCAGGAGAGGAGAGGCCGACTGTAGGACAGGGGAATACAATCTATTACTAACTGTTATCAGCCATGTCAGGAGAGGCCGACTGTAGGACAGGGGAATACAATCTATTACTATCTGTTATCAGCCATGTCAGGAGAGGAGAGGCCGACTGTAGGACAGGGGAATACAATCTATTACTATCTGTTATCAGCCATGTCCGGAGAGGAGAGGCCGACTGTAGGACAGGTGAGTACAATCTATTACTATCTGTTATCAGCCATGTCAGGAGGGGAGAGGCCGACTGTAGGACAGGTGAATACAATCTATTACTATCTGTTATCAGCCATGTCAGGAGGGGAGAGGCCGACTGTAGGACAGGTGAATACAATCTATTACTATCTGTTATTAGCCATGTCCGGAGAGGAGAGGCCGACTGTAGGACAGGTGACTACAATCTATTACTATCTGTTATCAGCCATGTCAGGAGAGGCCGACTGTAGGACAGGGGAATACAATCTATTACTATCTGTTATCAGCCATGTCAGGAGAGGAGAGGCCGACTGTAGGACAGGTGACTACAATCTATTACTATCTGTTATCAGCCATGTCAGGAGAGGAGAGGCCGACTGTAGGACAGGGGAATACAATCTATTACTATCTGTTATCAGTCATGTCAGGAGAGGAGAGGCTGACTGTAGGCCAGGTGAATACAATCTCTATTACTATCTGTTATCAGCCATATCAAGAAAGATGAGGCTTAATCTTAAATATTCTTCCTGGAGATAAGATATCATCACCCATTGGAGACCCTGGAGATAGTAATAAGACGGGAGGGTTTAATTGGTGGCGATTGATGTGACTTCTTTACATGACCCTTTGGTACTCCAGACACACCACAGTCAGTAGTTTTACTCTCTCTTTGGAACTGAAGTGTCAGTAAATTTTGCGACAAACTTACAGACCACCATTACTGAAAAATGAAAATAATGGGATGTAATAATGTGAGAAGAAACTTGACAGCTGCCGGCCGGGGACAGCCCATGTGACTAAAGAGGGGGGGGCAGGTGCGAGGGGGGGCATTTTGTGATGACATTTTGTAAAACTAATAAGCGGGGCAGGTACAGGGGGCAGCTGACAGGTACCTCGTGGTTAACCCTTCGTTTGCTTTCAGTTATGAGGGGGGCCAGTTATTTTTTGCACAGGGATTGTGGTCTTAATAGATTGCAAGCCAGAATTTCTGCCATAGTCACATAGTCTGTCTTGTGATTGATGGAAAAATTTTACTTTTCTGCTTTCTCTTCCATACCCCACCCCACAATGTAAGGGTTAATCCATAGCTAACAGGAGTGGACAGCTGCTATCCCCCAACTCAGCTGTTCCCCCCATCACATAGGAGGGCAGGCGACTTATAAAGAGCCAGGTGCCCCCCCACCACAAAGATCTGGTCACTGCCGAGCACTACAGGCTCGCACAGGCACTCACCATACAGAAGGTAAGGCTCCAGAGGTGAAATAATCTGCAGGAGATATCAGTTTGTATGTGAGGTAGAGGGACAGAGCAATGCTCTGCAGAGTGATCAGTAGTGTAATAGTCTGCATGACATGTACTGGGACAGGATCAGGGCACCTCTGTATATATGTATCAGGTAGTATATGGGCATCAGTGAGTGTCAGCTCAGTGGGGGAGGTCATGTGACCAGTGGCACTATATTCTGGTTATAGTAGTCCCTCTGCTGTACAGATTATGCAGTTCTCGGCCATCACATATACCCATCAGACCTAAACATACGGGGCCCTTATCCTTAAAGCTAACACAGCATAAAGAACAATAGAAAAAGCAATAGTGTTAAATACTGAGACAAGGTAACAAAGCCTCAGCAGTGTGAGCGGTTCTATTACACATGTTGGAAGCATCAGGGACAGTAAGATACACAGATCGGATACTAGTGCAGTACTTAAAGTGTTAACACTGAAGATGGAAGAATCTACTCAGTGATGTCATCAGGAAAGACTGCGAGACGCGAATTTTGTAACTTATCATGTGTGTACAGTAGTGATATAATGTATAGGGTGCAGCGGTAATATAGTGTACAGAGTGTAGTGGTAATATATAGGATGTAGCGGTGATGTAATGTACAGGGTGTTGTGATTATATAGGGTGTGGCGGTGATATGATGTACAGGGTGTAATGGTGATATAGTGTACAGTGTAGTGGTAATATATAGGGTGTAGTGGTGGTATGATGTACAGGGTGTAATGGTGATATAGTGTACAGTGTAGTGGTAATATATAGGGTGTAGTGGTGATATGATGTATAGGGTGTAATGGTGATATAGTGTACAGGGTGTAGTGATGGTATATAGGGTGTAGCGGTGATATAGTGTACAGACTGTAGTGGTAATATATAGGGTGTAGAGGTGATATAATGTACAGGGTGTTGTGATTATATATAGGGTGTAGTGGTGATATAATGTATAGGGTGTAATGGTGATATAGTGTATAGGGTGTAATGGTGATATAGTGTACAGTGTAGTGGTAATATATAGGGTGTAGTGGTGATATAATGTATAGGGTGTAATGGTGATATAGTGTATAGGGTGTAATGGTGATATAGTGTAGTGGTAATATATAGGGTGTAGCGGTGATATGATGTACAGGGTGTTGTGATTATATATAGGGTGTAATGGTGATATAGGGTACAGACTGTAGTGGTAATATATAGGGTGTAGTGGTGATATGATGTATAGGGTGTAGCGGTGATATAGTGTACAGGGTGTAGTGGTGATAAAGTGTACACTGTAGTGGTAATATATAGGGTGTAATGGTGATATAGTGTAGTGGTGATATATAGGGTGTAGTGGTGATATAGTGTACAGACTGTAGTGGTAATATATAGGTTGTAGTGGTGATATAATGTATAGGGTGTAGCGGTGATATAGTGTACAGGGTGTAGTGGTAATATATAGGGTGTAATGGTGATATAGTGTACAGTGTAGTGGTAATATATAGGGTGTAGCGGTGATATAGTGTACAGGGTGTAGTGGTAATATATAGGGTGTAGTGGTGATATATAGGGTGTAGTGGTGATATAATGTATAGGGTGTAATGGTGATATAGTGTACAGTGTAGTGGTGATATATAGGGTGTAGTGGTGATATATAGGGTGTGATGGTGATATAGTGTACAGACTGTAGTGGTAATATATAGGGTGTAGTGGTGATATAATGTATAGGGTGTAATGGTGATATAGTGTACAGGGTGTAGTGGTAATATATAGGGTGTAGTGGTGATATGATGTATAGGGTGTAATAGTGATATAGTGTACAGTGTAGTGGTAATATATAGGGTGTAGCGGTGATATAATGTATAGGGTGTAGTGGTAATATAGTGTACAGTGTAGTGGTAATATATAGGGTGTAATGGTGATATGTATAGGGTGTGATGGTGATATAGTATACAGTGTAGTGGTAATATATAGGGTGTAGTGTGTAATGGTGATATAGTGTACAGTGTAGTGGTAATATATAGGGTGTAGTGGTGATATGATGTATAGGGTGTAATGGTGATATAGTGTACAGGGTGTAGTGATGGTATATAGGGTGTAGCGGTGATATAGTGTACAGACTGTAGTGGTAATATAGTGTACAGTGTATTGGTGATATGATGTACAGGGTGTGATGCTGATATCAGGGTATAAGGTCCAGACTATATATGTATACATAGGTGCCCCCCAGGGGACAGATGACGTCAGAGGCTACTATAATCTGATAATATTGTCCCCCCTCCTGTGTTGCAGGTTCCCCTCGCCCCCCACCATGCCCGCCCCGCTCTTGCTGCTCCGCACCGTCCTCCTCCAGGCTCTCCGTAGTCGGGCGGCGGTGTCCGGGGGCCGGCAGCTGAGGCGGGGGGCGCGCTGGGCCGGGGGCCGCCTCTCCCTCCTGCTCCGGCGGCTCTGGGACTATCTGACGTCCGACCAGTTCCGGGAAGCCGTGCTCAGCTGTGTCCTCTGTCTGCTCAGCCTGGTCAGGAAGGTGGGTGAGGAGGGCCCCGGGGGCCACAGGGTGGGGCGGGGGAGGTATCGGGAGCCTGACAACTTAGCAGAACTGACAGCCGACCGATCTAACGGGATGGAGAGCGACCAAACCCAGACAAGCGATCGCTACTTCACATCGGCGGTGGATACAGCGAACCGGTCCTGCAGCCGATCAGTTACGGTGCGATAATCTGTAGGGATCTACTGACTATGTAATCTATAGGGATCAGAGTGAGGAGCATATAATCTATAGGGATCTGTGTACTGACCAGGCAATCTATAGGGATCTGTGTGAAGACCATGTAATTTATAGGGATCTGTGTGTGGACCATTTAACCTATAGGGATCTGTGTTCTGATCATGTAACCTTTAGGGATCTGTGTATTTATTATGTAATCTATAGGGATCTGTGTGCTGATTTTGTAATCTATGGGAATCTGTGTGAGAACAATGTAATCCATAGGGATCTGTGTTCTGACCTTGTAATCTATAGGGATCTGTGTTCTGACCATGTACTCTATAGGGATCTATTCTGACTTTGTAATCCATAGGAATCAGTGTGTGGACCTTGTAATCTATGGGAATCTGTGTTCTGAGCATGTAACCTGCAGGGATCTGTGTACTTACCATGTAATCTATAGGTAACCTACTGTGATTACCCTGTAATGTAGAAGAATATTCTGTGCTACAGTGTAATCTATCGTAAGATCTGATAACAATATAATCTTTAGGGTCTATTCACACAGAGTTCTTTGGTGCCTCCCGTTGACTTCAATGGGTTCCTTTTTCTGCTACTGGCAGTGTAATCCATTAGGGATCTGCTGATGTACTCTGGAGATGGCAGTGTAATCTATAGGGAACTACTGACCATATAATCTATCCAATGTGGGGGAGGGGTCACTGGCAGAGATGCAGAAACCATCAGAGTGTCAGTCCTGTTAGTAGACGAGATGGGAGGTGACACCAGAGAGCAGCAGAGCGGGCGCTCAGTACTTGTGCCTGGTCTCATCCTATTTATCTTCCTTCCACAGGAGTCCTCGGGCAGTAACCCCTAAATCCCTGACACCAACACAGCGCCACCATGAGGAAGCCGCAGCCATTTACGATCGGAACGAGACTTTCTATTCCAAAATGTCCAGACTTACCTACCTCTGATCCGGACATGGAAGGCGCCTCAAAGTCACGAAGCCTCAGCAACTGCATCCCTCAGGTGTCACCGCTGTCAGCTCTACGGGGGGGCGCCCTCTCTCGCAGTCCTGTCACTTGTCTGACAGATGGTGACCAATTGATTGCTGGATCTCTAGTGCGTTCCATTAGGAAGATCACCCTGTCCAGACAGGCGGACGGCGCGGTGCTGGGGGAGGGGACTGTAGCCATGAGCCCCCGATTACTCGCCAAAACCTCACATGGGAACTGTAATAATAATAACAGTCGCGGACTGAGACACGTATTAACGGACGGCACCGATCCCGCGCTTGACTGGTCTGTGAGAGATCCGAGGATGATAATCAGTGCGGAGGAATGTCATAGGACGGCCAAGGTAAGGGATCACCCTGTACCCCAGGTCCTGTAACCGGAGCCAAGATGGCCGCCAGTATGACATTACCGCCCCTCTCTCCCCATACCACAGGCGTCTCATCACTGGACGTTATTTATTATAATTATACTACTGGATTTGTGGGAGATCTGCAGCCCCCAGAGCTTACAATCTACCCCCAGCCATAGACGTAGCAATCGCCATCCAAAATAATATCATTAGTAAGAAACTGATAAATGAAACATTGTAACGATCTAAACAGTGTAACAACCTGCTGTTAGTCAGTGACTAGTATCACACCTGGAGGCAAGTAAGAGGAGGGGGAGATACATTGTAAGGGTGCATTCACACTACGTAACGCCGGGCGTGTATGAGAGCCGTACACGCCGGCGTTACAGCAGACTGCCGAACACTTCCCATTCACTTCAATGGGAGCGCTCGTAACAGCGGCGTTTACGAGCGCTCCCATTGAAGTGAATGGGAAGTGTTCGGCAGTCTGCCGTAATGCCCGCGTGTACGGCTCTCATACACGCCCGGCGTTACGTAGTCTGAATGCACCCTAAAGGTCCATTCACACGGAGAAAAATGGCGCTTTATTTGGCGCTGAATTTTCCACGGTGAAAAAAAGCCTCCCATTGATTTCAACGGGTTCCACTAGCTTTTTTTTTTTTCCACTCGTGGAATTTTCAAGAGCACATGGAAGGAATTGTCTCATCTATGTAGTATTTATATTACGCGGAGCAATCTGTCACTGACCTACCTTAGGTTATGTGTCCTATTATCTATCTATCTATCTATCTATCTATCTATCTATCTATCTCCTATCTAATATCTATCTATCTCATATCTATCTATCTCATATCTATCTATCTCATATCTATCTATCTATCTATCTATCTATCTATCTATCTATCTATCATCTATCTCCTATCTATCTATCTATCTATCTATCTATCTATCTCCTATCTATCTATCTATCTCCTATCTATCTATCTATCTATCTATCTATCTATCTATCTATCTATGTTCTATCTATCTATCTATCTATCTCCTATCTATCTATCTATCTATCTATCTATCTATCTATCTATCATCTATCTATCTATCTATCTATCTATCTATCTATCTATCTATCATCTCCTATCTATCTATCTATCTATCTATCTATCTATCTATCTATCTATCTATCTATCTATCTACTGCCAGTGCCATATGTTCTGTAATGTCTGTGGCTTCTCTCTCTGGCAGTGCAGTGGGCAGAGAAGGGTTAACTGGTAGCTGGCGTGCAACATCAGGATGGATGAGGTCATGGGGAAAGCTGACACAGTGTGATGGACTCCCCCCTGCCCCCCTTCCCCTCCCCGCCGCCCCCCCAATTACTCAGGGAAGGAAGTGAGGAGAAGCATGGAGGAGCCCAAACTACTCAAGACATTCCCCAGGGTCCGGCTGTTATGGGCCAGTAGGAGCCACAATCCCATTGTTATACATTGGTGCAGATCCCTGAGACCCCCAGGGGCCGATGACCTCACCTCTTACTGGAGCGGTTAGATTATGATAGGTTATTACACTTCACATGAGCACTCACATTCGGAGTCATGATAGATTGTAAGCTCTGTGCTCCGGGGCCGGAAGGTTTACACAGAAGTTCTGAAATATATTTTATATTTATATTTTGTTATTAAAGTTTGAAGTTTGTAAAATGAAAAATATTGGAAATTGATTGTTTTTCTATGGGATCTCTAATGTCATCAGTTTTAACCAGATACAGAACTCCAGGTGTATATAACACACAGAGCTGTTGTTGTACCTCCTGTATATAACACACAGAGTTGCGGCTGTACCTCCTGTATATAACAGACAGAGACGCACCTGTACCTCCTGTATATAACACACAGAGCTGTTGTTGTACCTCCTGTATATAACACACAGAGTTGCGGCTGTACCTCCTGTATATAACAGACAGAGACGCGCCTGTACCGCCTGTATATAACACACAGAGCTGTTGTTGTACCTCCTGTATATAACACACAGAGTTGCGGCTGTACCTCCTGTATATAACAGACAGAGACGCGCCTGTACCGCCTGTATATAACACACAGAGCTGTTGTTGTACCTCCTGTATATAACACACAGAGTTGCTGCTGTACCTACTGTATATAACAGACAGAGACGCGCCTGTACCACCTGTATATAACACACAGAGCTGCTGCTATACCTCATGTATATAACAAACAGAGCTGCGCTTGTATCTCCTGTATATAACACCCATAGCTGCAGCTGTACCTCCTGTATATAACACACAGAGCTGCGGCTGTACCTCCTGTATATAACACACAGAGCTGCGGCTGTACCTCCTGTATATAACACACAGAGCTGCGGCTGTACCTCCTGTATATAACACACAAAGATGCGGCTGTACCTCCTGTATATAGGACACAGAGCTGTTGTTGTACTTCCTGTATATAACATTCAGAGCTGCGACTGTACATCCTGTATATAAAACACAGAGCTGCACTTGTATCTCCTGTATATAACACACAGACCTGTTATTGTACTTCTGGTATATATCACTCAGAGCTGCGGCTGTACCTCCTGTATATAACACACAGCAGTGGCTGTACCTCTTGTATATAACACACACAGGTGTTGTTGTATCTCTTGTATATAACACACAGAGCTGTGGCTATAACTCCTGTATATAACACACGGAGCTGTTGTTGTACCTCCTGTATATAACACACAGAGCTGCGGCTGTAACTCCTGTATATAACACACAGCTGCAGCTGTACCTCCTGTATATAACACTCAGCTGCGGCTGTATCTCCTGTATATAACACACAGCTGTGGCTATACCTCCTGTATATAACATGCAGCTGCGGCTGTACCTCCTGTATATAACACACAGAGCTATTATTGTACCTCTTGCATATAACACTCAGAGCTGAGGCTGTACCTCCTGTATATAACACACACAGCTGTGGCTGTACCTCCTCTATATAATACACAGAGCTGTTGTTGTACTTCTTGTATATAACACACATAGGTGTTTTTGTACCTCCTGTATATAACACACACAGCTGCGCCTGTACCTCCTGCATATAGCACACACAGCTGTGGCTGTACCTCCTGTATATAACACACAGCTGCTGCTGTACCTCCTGTATATAACACACACAGCTGCGCCTGTACCTCCTGCATATAGCACACACAGCTGCGGCTGTACCTCCTGTATATAACACACAGCTGCGGCTGTAACTCCTGTATATAACACACAGACAGCTGTGGTTGTATCTCCTGTATATAACACACAGAACTGTTGTTGCACCTCTTGTATATAACACACATAGGTGTTGTTGTATCTCTTGTATATAACACACAGAGCTGTTGTTGTACCTCTTGTATATAACACACACAGAGCTGCGCCTGTACCTTCTGTATGTAACACACACAGTTGTGACTGTACCTCCTGTATATAACACAAAGCTGCGGCTGTATCTCCTGTATATAACACACACAGCTGTGGCTTTACCTCCTACATATAACACACACAGCTGTGGCTGTACTTCCTGTATTTAACACACATAGGTGTTGTTGTATCTCTTGTATATAACACACAGAGCTGTTGTTGTACCTCCTGTATATAACACACACAGCTGCGGCTGTACCTCTCGTATATAGCACTCAGAGCTGCGACTGTACCTCCTGTATATAGCACAAAGCTGCAGCTGTACCTCCTGTATATAACACACACAGCTGTGACTGTACGTCCTGTATATAATACACAGAGCTGTTGTTGTACCTCCTGTATATAACACACACAGCTGTGGCTGTACTTCCTGTATATAACACACAGAGCTGTTGTTGTACTTCTTGTATATAACACACATAGGTGTTGTTGTATCTCTTGTATATAACACAGACCGCTGTGCCTGTACCTCTTGCATATAACACACACAGCTGCGGCTGTACCTCCTGTATATAACACACACAGCTGCGGCTGTACCTCCTGTATATAACACACAGCTGCGGCTGTACCTCCTGTATATAATACACAGAGCTGTTGTTGTACCTCCTGTATATAACACACACAGCTGTGGCTGTACTTCCTTTATATAACACACAGAGCTGTTGTTGTACTTCTTGTATATAACACACATAGGTGTTGTTGTATCTCTTGTATATAACACAGACCGCTGCGCCTGTACCTCCTGTGTATAACACACACAACTGCGGCTGTACCTCCTCTATATAACACACAGAGCTGCTGCTGTACCTCTTGTATATAATACACACAGCTGCGGCTGTACCTCCTGTATATAACACAAAGCTGCGGCTGTACCTCCTGTATATAACACACACAGCTGCGGCTGTACCTCCTCTATATAACACACAGAGCTGCTGCTGTACTTTTTTTGTATAACGCACAGAGCTGCGGCTGTACCTCCTGTATATGACACAAAGCTGCGGCTGTACCTCCTGTATATAACACACAGAGCTGTTGTTGTACATCTTGTATATAACCCACATAGGTGTTGTTGTATCTCTTGTATATAGCACACAGAGCTGTTGTTGTACCTCCTGTATATAACACACACAGAGCTGCGGCTGTACCTCCTGTATATAACACACAGAGTTGCGGCTGTACTTTCTGTATATAACACACACACACACTGCTGCGGCTGTACCTCCTGTATATAACACACACACAGCTGCGGCTGTACCTCCTGTATATAACACACACACAGCTGCGGCTGTACCTCCTATATATAACACACAGCTGTGGCTGTACCTCCTATATATAACACACAGCTGTGGCTGTACCTCCTGTATATAACACACACACAGCTGCGGCTGTACCTCCTATATATAACACACACAGAGCTGCGGCTGTACCTCTTGTATATAACACAAAGCTGCGGCAGTACCTCCTGTATATAACACACAGAGCTCCTGTTGTACCTCCTGTATATAACACACATAGGTGTTGTATAATAATAATAATAATAATAAAAATTTTTATTTATATAGCGCCAACATATTCCGCAGCGCTGTACAATTTGTAGGGTTCAAATACAGACAGAAAGATACATTACAAAGAAAGTCATTTCACACAATGGGACTGAGGGCCCTGCCCGCCAGAGCTTACAATCTATGAGGTAGAGGGAGTGACACAAGAGGTAGCAGGGGCGGCATTGCTTATACAGGGGTCAGACACTTTTGTAATAGAGGTGACTGTCATTACACAAACATAAGACTTTATGAGCCGTCAACAGTCGTGTCCTTTAACATGTGGATGGAGCTTGGACCTATAAAGTTATCCTGAGATGACATCATATCATGTGGGGTAATGTGGGAGCGGGGACAGAGGAGGGTTAAGGGTTTACATTAGACATTGTGATAGGCCTGTCTGAAAAGATGCGTCTTTAGTTTGCGTTTGAAACTGTAGAAATTGGGAGTTAATCTTATTGTCCGGGGTAGAGCATTCCAGAGAAGTGGTGCAGCTCGGGAGAAGTCTTGTATACGAGCGTGGGAGGTGCTGATAATAGAGGATGTAAGTGTTAGGTCATTGAGTGAGCGGAGAACACGGGTTGGGCGGTAGACAGAGATGAGGGAGGAAATGTATGGAGGTGCGGCATTATGTAGAGCATTGTGGAGGAGGGGGATAACTTTATATTGTATTCTATAATGAATAGGCAGCCAGTGTAGCGACTGGCACAGACCAGAGGCCTCGCTGTAGCGTCTAGCCTGGTAGATGAGCCTGGCCGCTTCATTCAGAATAGATTGTAGAGGGGAGAGTTTAGTGAGGGGAAGACCGATTAGTAAGGAGTTACAGTAGTCAAGGAGAGAATCTGTTGTATATTCAAATCAAATCAAATAGGCTTTATTGGCACGTCCGAATGGATATTTGGCATTGCCAAAGCTAGTAAAGTGGGGGGAGGAGTTGGAGTAGAGGGGGAGAGTATGGGTGGGGTGGCTGATTTGGGGTATAACAGTCTGTGGAGTCACAACAAAATAACACAACAACACAACTCAGCACAACAACACAACAAAACAACACCATGACACAATAACACAACACAATAAAACACCACCACAACACAACAACTCCACAACACAACAATACCACAACAACATACAACACAACAACACAATACTACAACACAACAAAACAACAACACAACACCACCACGACACAACACAACACCACGACACACCAACACCACAACTACAACACAATAACACAACACAACAACATAACACACACACAGCTGCGGCTGTACCTCCTGTACATAACACACACAGCTGTTGTTGTAGCCAGCTTTTCCAGAATTGCCTGTATAGTGTTATTCTGGATGACTTTCATTATTACAATCCATTCAGTATTTGGAGGGGGGAATTCGGCTTCTGTCTGCTCAGATTATGGGATCTCCTATGTGAATCCTTTTTATCACCCCGGGGCGGCCGCCCTATGACCCTGCTGGGCCTCATAGTGGACAAAACCTCTCTTGTGTCTAAGCTGGGTGCGCCCTGACCTCACCCGGGAAGTGTTGCCCCCGTATTAACCCCTGATATTTTGACTCTCTATGAGATCTCTCACTGTGCAGCGATGATGTAAGGCTGGAAATGTATGGGGCCCAGTATCTGCAGGGGCCACATGAGCAGGACCTTCCCCCAGAGTCCATCCCCGGCCATCTCTCTCTGGGGTCCTTTCCTAGCATTACTAAGAACATCTACTGTAGTCCTATCTGGAGCTGCAACAATTCTGTATTTGTGTCTTATTATATGCTCCAGTCACATTTAGAGCTGCAGTCACAATTCTGCTGTGCTATATCCTCCAGTCACATCTACGGTTACCGCACTGCTGTATGATCATGTCGTGGTCACATCCAGAGATACAGCCACTTATTTGCACTTTATTTCTTACTCTTCAGTCACATCCAAAGCAGCACAGTAGTATCAATTCTACCAATGGAGCATCCGGATTTGTCACAATTTTGCTCTTACAAAGAGCAGCAATAAAAGTTCAGTTGTTACAAAGTGTCTTCTGCTCCAGTTACATCCAGATACGGAGCTCTGGATGTGACTAGAGTGTAAACCATAATGTAACGGCAGAATAGTGAATGTGAGCTATAGAAGAGACTGGAGTGTAAGACTTAATCACAGAAGTGTCACTGCAGCTCTGGATGTTACTGGAGTATAAGACATAGTATAACCCCAGATTTGTAACTGCAGCTTTAGATGTGGCTGGAGTGTAATACATTGTGTTTTATCCTCCAGTTACCTCCAGAGCAGCAATGACAATTCAGTTGTTACAAAGTGTCTTGTGCTCCAGATACAGAGCTCTGGATATGACTAGAGTGCAAGACTTGATATAACAGCAGAATAGTGAATGCAGCTCTGGATATGACTGGAGAATAAGACCTGATGTAACAGCAGAAGTATCATTACAGCTCTGGAGACGGCTAGAGTGTAAGACTTGATATAACAGCAGAAGTGTGTCTGCAGCTCTGGATGTGACTAGAGGATAAGACCTGATGTAACCACAGAATTGTGAGCGGCGTATATGACATGTTATGGGGTTGACCCTGTGTCATGTTTCCTCTAGTTACCTCTCAGTCTGTCTTGCACAGTCCTGGAGGATTCTGGTAAAAATGAAGGAAATGCCGATCCTTCAGTCTTATGAGACAAGTTGTACAGTGCTGCGGAATATGTGGACCACTACAGAAATAAAATATATTATTATTATGAGGGGCCCGGGCACTTGGGGTCTGATGTCCATCTCTTGCAGAGTCCTGGATCCCCCTGTGCTTCTGCCTTCAGTGACGGTGTAAGGACGGCGCCCCCTGCTGGAAGAGCCTCCAGTGAGCCCCAGAACATTGCACAGCTCAGCCGGGAGATCAAGCAGGTACTCGGGGAAGGGAAGGGGGGGGCTCCTGTAGTGTAAGTGGGCAGAATTCTTATTACCCTGCATATTGCTCCTTTGTTGTCTCCTCACTGACCTCTTATATGACCCCAGGTGCTGCAGGGGTTAATGCCCCCTCATTAGAATATAATAGTGTCAGGCTTTGGGGCATGGACTGGCTCTGCCCTCTAGTCGCTGACCAGTTTGGGCTTGAGCAGTCACCAGTGTTGTCAGATTTCTATGTAGCTTCCCAGGACCTCAGCCAAGTGACCCCTGTGCTATCTGGGCCCTGGACAAGAGACATACTGCCATGTGTCAGTAAGGAGGGAGGAGGGGACACTATGTGTTAGTAAGAGCAGAGGATGGTATACTATGTGTCAGTAAGAGGAGGGTGGTATATACTATGTGTCAGTAAGAGGGGAGGATGGTATACTATGTGTCAGTAAGAGGGCAGGATGGTATAATACATATGTGTCAGTAAGAGGGGAGGATGGTATACTATGTGTCAGTAAGAGGGGAAGATGGTATACTATGTGTCAGTAAGAGGGGAGGATGGTATACTATGTATCAGTAAGAGGGGAGGATGGTATACTATGTGTCAGTAAGAGGAGAGGATGGTATACTATGTGTCAGTAAGAGGGGAAGATGGTATACTATGTATCAGTAAGAGGAGAGGATGGTATACTATGTGTCAGTAAGAGGGGAAGATGGTATACTATGTATCAGTAAGAGGGGAGGATGGTATACTATGTGTCAGTAAGAGGAGAGGATGGTATACTATGTGTCAGTAAGAGGGGAGGATGGTATAATATGTGTCAGTAAGAGGGGAAGATGGTATACTATGTGTCAGTAAGAGGGGAGGATGGTATACTATGTGTCAGTAAGAGGAGAGGATGGTATAATATGTGTCAGTAAGAGGGGAGGATGGTATACTATGTGTCAGTAAGAGGAGAGGATGGTATACTATGTGTCAGTAAGAGGGGAGGATGGTATAATATGTGTCAGTAAGAGGGGAAGATGGTATAATATGTGTCAGTAAGAGGGGAGGATGGTATACTATGTGTCAGGAAGAGGGGAGGATGGTATACTATGTGTCAGTAAGAGGGGAGGATGGTATACTATGTGTCAGGAAGAGGGGAGGATGGTATACTATGTGTCAGTAAGAGGTATATGATTACATGGAGCGGGTGTCTCTGTCTCTCTCTGGTGTCAGCCCCCTCACATCACTTTATCTTCTATAGGCAGAGACCTGGGTGCGGTGTAAACTGCAGGACCTGACTGATGGGGGCGACGTCTGCCCCTCAGCCCTATTACAGAGAGACATCCAGGGATTCGAGAGCACAGTCATGAAACTGAGCCAGGTTTGTCCATCAGTAGCCACCACAACATAACTGCCCCCATTATATTATAACTGCCCCCATTACATTATAATTATCCCCTATTGTATTATAACTGCCCCATTATATTAGAACTACCCTCATCACATTATATCTGCCCCCTACGTCCCCCAGTACCTTATATCAATACTCCCTAACACCCCATAAGCCCCGCCCCCAGTACTATGAGCCCGCCTTTTTGATGACTATCACTCTCACCATCCTCCTTACAGATGGTTGACCACATGTGCCGTTCTCAGCCCGCCGCTGCCGCCCACTCCCAGCTCCAGGCTCTACGGAACCAATGGCAACTACTGAAGCAAATGGCCGCCTGTCAGAAGAGCGCGGTGGGAGGAGCTACAACTCTGCTGGAGTTTAATAAGAAGGCAGATGAGCTGGAGATGTGGATGAGGGAGAAGGTGAGAGGAGATCACATGACCTGCATCCCAAAACTGGGAGTCTCTGGTGCCAGTGACCACGCTGTGTACACAGTATATACATAGCTATATACCCTTACTGTCTCCTCAGGAGGAGGTCCCCCCGCTCCATGTCCTCCTGGATGAGAACCTTGACAAAATTCAGATCACCCGCAAAATCCTGGTCCTGAAACAGGTGAGAGCAGGACGGGAAAATAATGGCGTCCATCCATGACCGCTATGTAAGAGACATGGCTAATAGACCCCCAGGTCAGTGATCCTCCAGGTCAGTGATTCCCCCCCCATGTCAGTGAGTGATTCCCCCCCAGGTCAGTGATCCCTCAGGTCTGTGATTCCTCAGGTCTATGATTCCCCCCCATGTCAGTAATTCCCACCCCATGTCACTGATACCCCCCCAGGTTAGTAATCCTCCAGGTCAGTGATCCCTCAGGTCAGTGATTCCCTCAGGTCAGTGATTCCCCAGGTCAGTGATTCCCCCCCATATCAGTGATTCCCCCCCATGTCAGTAATCCTCCAGGTCAGTGATCCCTCAGGTCAGTGATTCCCCAGGTCAGTGATTCCTCCCCAGGTCAGTGATTCCCCCCCATATCAGTGATTCCCCCCCATGTCAGTAATCCTCCAGGTCAGTGATCCCTCAGGTCATTGATTCCCCAGGTCAGTGATTCCTCCCCAGGTCAGTGATTCCTCCCCCATGTCAGTGATTCCCCCCCCCCCCATGTCACTGATACCCCAGGTCAGTGATCCTCCCATGTCAGTGATTCCCCCCATGTCAGTAATCCATCAGGTCAGTGATCCCCCAAGTCAGTGATCTCCCCCATGTAAGTGATCCCCCAGGTCAGTGATCCCCCCAGGTAAATGATCCCCCAGGTCAGTGATACCCCCATGTAAGTGATCCAGGTCAGGTCAGTGTTCAACCACAGGTCAGTGATCCCCCCCAGGTCAAAGATCACCAAGATCAGTAATCCTCCAGATCATGTTTTCCCCCAATTTTGTCTTAATTCCCCCCCACCCGCACCTCCTAATATTACATTCTCTGGTGAGCGGTGACCATCTTAAGTGTCACCATCCATACAAGTCACTGACCCATAAGCTGAATAGTGTTTACTTGGCAGCTGAATCATTACAGTATGCAAGTCGGGGTTCGGGGGGACCCTCAAAAGATAGGACATTAGTACTAGGAGAAGGCGCCGCTTATCAGTGTCTGCTTCTCCCCCAGGAGCAGATCCATTACTGCAACCTGCAAGACAACATCAACAGCCTGGCCCAGAAGCTGGAGAAGCCGGGGCGGCCGGAGAGCAGAGCAGCGTCCACCCGCTGCAAGCACCTCAACCGCATGTAAAGTGAACCTCGAAACACCCAGAACTCGTATCTATCCCTGGGAAAGCTGAGTGACTATATATTGCCACCATTAAAGCTCTCAAAAGGGCTGTAACCCAACTTTCCCATTATCCCAAAGGGCAGATAGAAGGCAGTAAACCAAGAATAGCTGGGTGACCAACTCTGGGCCCCGTAATGGCAGATATATTGGAGGGCCCCTGATCTTGGGGGTCTCTGTTTATAAAAAGGAAGGTTTAGGGTAAGTTCACATGTAGGAATTTACCACAGATTTGGGAGCGGATTATACCCCGAATCTGCCTCCCATTGTTTTCAAGCACAGGTAAAAAAATTGCGTCCTGCCCGATTTACCGCGGATTCTGCAGTTTTGTAGTCTCTGTCGATTAGGCCCATCCCCCGGCCGAATATGGTGGCGGAAAATGAAGAGGAATTCCGCCATGTGAACATACCCGTGAAGAGCATCGCAACTTTGTCGCGGCTTTTCTCTGCCAACTAAGCTGGGTCAAATGGAAAGGGATCTTCGGAATCCGCGGCGAGATCGAGCAGGGCCCTGAATTTTTCCACGTCCTTCATGCGATATCTTCCTCTCAATGAAAACAATGGGAGACAGATTCGTAGCGGAATCTGCAGCGGATTCGGTGGGTGGAATCCGCCCCTAAATCTGTGGTAGAGTCCTACGTGTGTGCGTACCCTCACCCCTCAGGATTGGTAGCTGTAAAGGCAGCCATATTGGTTATCATCCAGCTTTCCCAGTAACAGTTATCACTAAGATCTGTACATGTAGCGGTGTCTCAAGAGGTCATAGGTCACATCTAGTGTGCGGCCACATTGATCTCAGTTCCTGGGGTAACTATGGCTCCTGATGTTATGAGGGGTGAGAACACCCCACTGATATCACCACGCGACCTGGATTTGGTCCTGATATTGAGTTTCCGTCTGTCCTGACAGGTGGCTGCGGCTTCAGACCGCACTACACGAATATCACCAGAGTCTGCAGTTAGCACTAGAGGCAGCTTCATTGTGGCACCAGGCGGACGCCATCCTGAGAGCCATGCAGGAGAAGGTGAGAGGCCGAGGGATCCTGCAGTGTTAGACTGGAGCAGTGTGTGCTGTGTATGGTGGTACAGTATGCGCGGTGTATTGCGGTACAATGTGTGCTGTGTATGGCGGTGATGTGTTCTGTGTATGGCGGTACAGTGTGTTCTGTGTATGGCGGTACAGTGTGTTCTGTGTATGGCGGTGCAGTGTGTGCTGTGTATGGCAATGTAGTGTGTGCGGTGTATGATGGTTTTGTTGTGAGCTGTGTATGGCAGTGTGCTTTCTATGGCGGTGCTGTGTATGGCAGCGCACTGTATAGCGGTGCAGTGTGTGCTGTGTATGGCGGTGCAGTGTGTTCTGTATTACAGTGGTGTTTCCTGTGTATGACGGTGGTGTGTGCTGTGTATGGCGGTGCAGTGTGTGCATTGTGGTGTGTATGGCAGTGGTGTGTGCTGCGTATGGGTACACACACTGTACACTGTATTTTGATATCATGGAGTTGAGGGTCACTACCACTCAGTTTCTCTCCCCCCCCCCCCCAGGGTCGCTGCACAGTGATACAGAACAGAGATGATGGACGTGGAGATCAGGATCTGAGGGACATCGCTGGCCAGATCATGGTAGGAGGAGGCGGCTGGAGGAGGTGCATGCAGTGGCGCCCCCTCTGGGTGTTCTGGGGATTCATCTCCACTGTCTCTCCTGCAGATGTTGGATGTCGCCGTCTCCCAGGTGTCCAATCTCCATCCTTTGCTGTCATCACGAGCCTCGCACAAGCAGCGCCAGGTGAAGGAGCGATGGGCCCGGCTCCAGCTCACGCTCCGGTATGATGAATACTTCTCATGGTGCACTGCTCTGTGCTGCAATGCATTGTTGGAGATGTAGTGCTGTCTACTGTATAGCACTCACTTGCTTTGCCTGATATTAACCCTAGATGTTCTGCCTCCCACTACACCATAACATGCACTGTACATTGTAACAAACCCTCAGCTGTGTAGTAGCGCTGACTCTCGCCATTCCTATAAGTGATCCTGATAATTCTGCCATTAATGTCTCCAAGGGCCGAGAAAACCTCAAGGAGCGCAACATCCACTGTTCCCACCGATCCGCCAACCTTCAGGACCCCAGAGCAGAGCAGCGTGGGAAACCAAAAGCAAAGCCCCTTGGGATGTGGCGGCCCCACATGTCAGGTCAGGGGGAGGGGCCGGCTCTTCTTCTCCCTTTAGAAGTTTTCGGCTATAACAGAAGATTTTTTTTTTTGTTTACAGAGAGAAAAGACAAATGAGGAGAGAAAAACCAGGAGCCAGGGGCCCGCCGTGTCCAGGAGGTATATAACATATGTATATATGATGTGCTATATACAGGAGCCGTATAGAGAGGCCGAGAACTCACTGACTGTCTCCTCTATATCAGGTCAGAAACCAATCAAAGTCCTCAGAACAGTCACCGACCTCCTGGACCGCCTGAGAGCCCAGAGGTGAGCGCCACAACAGAGCCTATAGATATTATATACTGACCACCCCAGCGCTATAGATATTATATACTGACCACCCCAGAGCATATAGATATTATATACTACCCACACCAGAGCTATAGATATTATATACTGACCACCCCAGAGCTATAGATATTATATACTACCCACACCAGAGCACATTGATATTATATACTGCCCACCCCAGAGCTATAGATATTATATACCGCCCACCCCAGAGCTATAGATATTATATACTGACCACCCCAGCGCTATAGATATTATATACTGCCCACACCAGAGCTATAGATATTATATACTGACCACCCCAGAGCTATAGATATTATATACTGACCACCCCAGAGCTATAGATATTATATACTACCCACCCCAGAGCTATAGATATAATATACTGACCACCCCAGAGCTATAGATATTATATACCGCCCACCCCAGAGCTATAGATATTATATACTGACCACCCCAGTGCTATAGATATTATATACTGCCCACACCAGAGCTATAGATATTATATACCGCCCACCCCAGAGCTATAGATATTATATACTGACCACCCCAGAGCTATAGATATTATATACCGCCCACCCCAGAGCTATAGATATTATATACCGCCCACCCCAGAGCTATAGATATTATATACTGACCACCCCAGTGCTATAGATATTATATACTGCCCACACCAGAGCTATAGATATTATATACCGCCCACCCCAGAGCTATAGATATTATATACCGACCACCCCAGAGCTATAGATATTATATACCGCCCACCCCAGAGCTATAGATATTATATACTGCCCACACCAGAGCTATAGATATTATATACCGCCCACCTCAGAGCTATAGATATTATATACTGACCACCCCAGAGCTATAGATATTATATACTGACCACCCCAGAGCTATAGATATTATATACTACCCACCCCAGAGCTATAGATATTATATACTGACCACCCCAGAGCTATAGATATTATATACCGCCCACCCCAGAGCTATAGATATTATATACTGACCACCCCAGCGCTATAGATATTATATACTGCCCACACCAGAGCTATAGATATTATATACTACCCACACCAGAGCACATTGATATTATATACTGCCCACCCCAGAGCTATAGATATTATATACCGCCCACCCCAGAGCTATAGATATTATATACTGCCCACCCCAGAGCATATAGATATATTATATACTGCCCACGCCAGAGCTATAGATATTATATACTGCCCACCCCAGAGCTATAGATATTATATACTGCCCACCCCAGAGCTATAGATATTATATACTGCCCACTCCAGAGCTATAGATATTATATACTGCCCACCCCAGAGCTATAGATATTATATACTGCCCACCCCAGAGCTATAGATATTATATACTGACCACCCCAGAGCTATAGATATTATATACTGCCTACCCCAGAGCTATAGATATTATATACTGACCACCCCAGAGCTATAGATATTATATACTACCCACACCAGAGCATATAGATATTATATACTGACCACCCCAGAGCTATAGATATTATATACTGACCACCCCAGAGCTATAGATATTATATACTACCCACACCAGAGCATATAGATATTATATACTGACCACCCCAGAGCTATAGATATTATATACTGACCACCCCAGAGCTATAGATATTATATACTACCCACACCAGAGCATATAGATATTATATACTGACCACCCCAGAGCTATAGATATTATATACTGACCACCCCAGCGCTATAGATATTATATACTGACCACCCCAGAGCTATAAATATTATATACTGCCTACCCAGAGCTATAGATATTATATACTGACCACCCCAGAGCATATAGATATTATATACTGACCACCCCAGAGCTATAGATATTATATACTACCCACCCCAGAGCTATAGATATTATATACTGACCACCCCAGAGCTATAGATATTATATACCGCCCACCCCAGAGCTATAGATATTATATACTGACCACCCCAGCGCTATAGATATTATATACTGCCCGCACCAGAGCTATAGATATTATATACTACCCACACCAGAGCACATTGATATTATATACTGCCCACCCCAGAGCTATAGATATTATATACCGCCCACCCCAGAGCTATAGATATTATATACTGCCCACCCCAGAGCATATAGATATATTATATACTGCCCACGCCAGAGCTATAGATATTATATACTGCCCACCCCAGAGCTATAGATATTATATACTGCCCACCCCAGAGCTATAGATATTATATACTGCCCACTCCAGAGCTATAGATATTATATACTGCCCACCCCAGAGCTATAGATATTATATACTGCCCACCCCAGAGCTATAGATATTATATACTGACCACCCCAGAGCTATAGATATTATATACTGCCTACCCCAGAGCTATAGATATTATATACTGACCACCCCAGAGCTATAGATATTATATACTACCCACACCAGAGCATATAGATATTATATACTGACCACCCCAGAGCTATAGATATTATATACTGACCACCCCAGAGCTATAGATATTATATACTACCCACACCAGAGCATATAGATATTATATACTGACCACCCCAGAGCTATAGATATTATATACTGACCACCCCAGCGCTATAGATATTATATACTGACCACCCCAGAGCTATAAATATTATATACTGCCTACCCAGAGCTATAGATATTATATACTGACCACCCCAGAGCATATAGATATTATATACTGACCACCCCAGAGCATATAGATATTATATACTGCCCACCCCAGAGCTATAGATATTATATACTGACCACCCCAACCGCTATAGATATTATATACTGCCCACCCCAGAGCTATAGATATTATATACTGCCCACCTCAGAGCTATAGATATTATATACTGCCCACCCCAGAGCTATAGATATTATATACTGACCACCCCAGAGCTATAGATATTATATACTGACCACCCCAGCGCTATAGATATTATATACTGACCACCCCAGAGCTATAGATATTATATACTGCCTACCCAGAACTATTGATATTATATACTGCCCACCCGAGAGCTATAGATATTATATAATGGTTTCTTCACAGCTATAGATATTACTACATATTATATAGTGCCAACCTCAGAGCTTATAGATGTATACTGCCCACCCCAGAACCTATAGATGTAATATACTGCCCAACTTAGAGCCTATATACATGATATAATGTCCATCTCATGCCTACCCCATAGCCTATATATTTTATATACTGCCCACATCAGATCCGATAGATATTATATCCCTTCCACATAAGAGCCCATAGACATTATTATATACTGCCCACCTCAGAACCTATACACATTACTATATACTGCCCATCCCAGAGACTATAGACGATATTATATACTGTCCATTTCAGAATCTCTAGATATTATATGCTTTCCACCCCAGATCCTATAGACATTATACATTGCTCACCTGCAAGTGTATAGATATAATTATATACTGCCCACCTCAGAGCCTATAGATGTTATTATATACCGCCCACCTATAGATGTACGCTATACTCCTATAATAACCTCCTTGTATTGACCCCCAGGTCGGACATCTCCTTCGGGAGCTCAGCTCTACCTCACATTGGCTGCAGGACGTGGAGCTGCTGCTATCAGAACCGGCCGCCATGAGGAGTCCTGAGCTGATCCGGAAAGACCTGAAGCAGGTGTCACTGCTGGAGAAAGAGCTGAGGTCTCGGGGGTCAGCTCTGCAGTGCCTGCGAGGAAATGCCAGAAGGTGCCGGAAGCCAGAATGGGCTGAGCCAGATGAGATGGAGGTGAAGGTGCAGGAGGTGGAGGAGAGGTGAGAAGCGGCTGCGGTATATAAGAGAGGATATATGGAGTATATCAGCTCCAGGGAACGGGACAAGGGCTAACACTGAGCTGCTGCCACTACAGTCACAGCAAGTCTTATACTCCAGTACATTGCATAAATAATCCCACCAGAGTGCTCACATATTACAGCCATACAGTGCTCAAATAATAACACAATATAGTTCTAAAATAATACCTCCACATAGTGCTCACATAATACCACTGTACAATGCATATACAATACTGCCATACAGTGCACAAATAATACCTCCATACAGTGGTCAGATAATACCTCCATACTTTGTACATATAATACAACTATTATTTAGTTATTTTGCTTACTTTTATAGCGCTATCCATGTCATCACTCGCTGACTCCAAGTAGGGCTCACAATCTCAACTCCTATCAGCATGCCTATGGAGTACCCAGAGGAAACCCCAGGCAAACATGGGGAAAATATACAAACTCCATACAGAGGATGTTCTTCCTTGGGTTTGAACCTTAGACTCCAGTACTGCAAGGCTAAAGAGCTAGGCACTGTACAATGTATAAATAATAGAGCCATACAGCGCACATATAACACTGCTATACAGTACAGTGCCATACAGTGCACATACAACACTGCTATACAGTACAGTGCCATACAGTGCACATATAACACTGCTATACAGTACAGTGCCATACAGTGCACATATAACACTGCTATACAGTACAGTGCCATACAGTGCACATACAACACTGCTATACAGTACAGTGCCATACAGTGCACATATAACACTGCTATACAGTACAGTGCCATACAGTGCACATATAACACTGCTATACAGTACAGTTCCATACAGTGCACATATAATACTACTATACAGTACAGTGCCATACAGTGCACATATAACACTGCTATACAGTACAGTGCCATACAGTGCACATATAACACTGCTATACAGTACAGTGCCATACAGTGCACATATAACACTGCTATACAGTACAGTGCCATACAGTGCACATATAACACTGCTATACAGTGCTCTAATAATAATTATCCTGAGTGGGACAGTAGAGATCCCCAGATGATGAAGGGCCATGAGCATGTTCCTGACTTCCCCTCCTATTTCCAGCCCTGGATGTTGTTGGTTAGAACATTTTCGCCTTCTCTCAGGTTCCAGATGCTTCAGGACGCACTCCGGCGCCGAGTCTCCGACCTGAGGGACACACTGGTCCTGTCCGAATTCATGAAGGTCGTACAGATGGAAGAAGAACGGAAGAAGAAGGTGAGAGGAGCCAAGAAACCAAATGTGAGCGACCTGCAGGGTGATATATACCGTCATGTCCTGCACATGTAACAGACCGCCCTTCTGTCGTCACAGAGTCACATGACCACACAAAGTGTTGCCCGGAGTGACCCCGATATCCTGAATATGGACAGATCAGAGACGTTCACCCCATTAGAGGAGTTGCAGGAAGCGGTGGAGATGCTGAATGACGCTGTCAAGGAAAGAGAGCGAGCGCTGGCTGCCACCAGAGAGGCGGAGGAGCTAGAGAGCAGGGTGAGAGGCGAGGCTGAAAGGTGGAAATCTGCCCCAGCACCAGGGGGCGCTCTATATCATTTTTACTATGAAGCCTCTTACAAGGCACCAGTGGAGCGTGCGATCTATCTGCCCTATAATAATCTTAGGCTGGGGTCCGGTTACACACAGGCGACATTTGAGCACATTTTCTGTGATCAGGTCTGACTGTAATACCTGAGTCAGCCACCAGGAGGCAACACTGAGGATAGGGTTTTTTCTCTACTTCCCGGTCAGTGCTAGAGTCATATCATAAGTTCAATTAATAATGTTACATCTGTCGTCACCGGTCACTTCTCAGGTCTTGGCCTTGTCCCAGATGATGGCGGCCGCCCGTGCCAAACTCCAAGATGTCCGATCCCAGCTGGAAGCTACAGAGAAGGAGTTTGTGGCTGTGAAGAGAGAGACAGAGCTAAAGGATCTGCAGGATGTAACCAGTCAACAGCGGCAGGTGGAGGTGAGATGACGGCCATGTGGCGGCATTATAAAACCATGGTGACAACCATGACAACAAATGTAGTCACCCCCTATAATTAGTGGCATAACATGGCGGCCACCTTGTTTTATCAGTGACATAACATGGTTCATCTATCATATAGATGGACATGTCTGGAACCATTGGTGTGGAGGTGAGAGGGCTGCAGGAGAAGGAGGAACAGCTGCAAGGATTATGTCCAACTCGGAGCCTGTCAGCAAGGAGGAGCATTGAAGATGCACTGAGGACATGGACCGATCTACAGACCCTTATCCAGGGGAACCAGGCACGGCTACAGAGGACGCATCGGCTTCGGGAGTTCTTCCTGCGCTACCTGGGGATGATGTAAATGTTATTATATATAAACTGTATATGTACCAAAAATATTCTCCTCCTCTTCTCTGTATAATCCCCTCCTCTTCGTCGTATAATCTCCTCCTCTTCTCTGTATAATCTCCTCCTCTTCTCTCTATAATCTCCTCCTCTTCTCTGTATAATCTCCTCCTCTTCTCTCTATAATCTCCTCCTCTTCTCTGTATAATCTCCTCCTCTTCTCTGTATAATCTCCTCCTCTTCTCTCTATAATCTCCTCCTCTTCTCTCTGTAATCTCCTCCTCTTCTCTGTATAATCCCCTCCTCTTCGTTGTATAATCTCCTCCTCTTCTCTGTATAATCTCCTCCTCTTCTCTCTATAATCTCCTCCTCTTCTCTGTATAATCTCCTCCTCTTCTCTCTATAATCTCCTCCTCTTCTCTATATAATCTCCTCCTCTTCTCTCTATAATCCCCTCCTCTTCTCTCTATAATCCCCATCTCTTCTCTGTATAATCGCCTCCTCTTCTCTGTATAGTCTCCTCCTCTTCTCTGTATAATCCCCTCCTCTTCTCTATATAATCTCCTCCTCTTCTCTATATAATCGCCTCCTCTTCTCTGTATAGTCTCCTCCTCGTCTCTGTATAATCCCCTCCTCTTCTCTATATAATCTCCTCCTCTTCTCTATATAATCGCCTCCTCTTCTCTGTATAGTCTCCTCCTCTTCTCTGTATAATCCCCTTCTCTTCTCTATATAATCTCCTCCTCTTCTCTGTATAGTCTCCTCCTCTTCTTTGTGTAATCTCCTCCTCTTCTCTGTATAATCCCCTCCTCTTTGTTGTATAATCTCCTCCTCTTCGCTGTATAATCTCCTCCTCTTCCTGTTCTTCTTAGTATAATCTTCTCCTCTTCTCTGTCTAATCTCCACCTATTCTTTATAGAATTTTCTCCTCTCCTCAAGAAAATCTCTTTATCTTGTTTCTTCTCTATATAATCCCCTCCCCTCCTCTATATAATCTCCTCCTCTTCTCTCTATAATCTCCTCCTCTTCTCTGGTTAATCCCCTCCTCTTCTCTGTATAATCCCCATCTCTTCTTTGTACAGTTTTCTCATCTTCTCTGTATAATCCCCTCCTCTTCTCTGTATAATCCCCTCCTCTTCTCTGTATAGAGTCCTCCTCTTCTCTATATAATCTCCTCCTCTTCTCTCTATAATCTCCTCCTCTTCTCTCTATAATCCCCTCCTCTTCTCTGTATAACCTCCTCCCCTCCTCTATATAATCCCCTCCTCTTCTCTGTATAATCCCCATCTCTTCTCTGTATAATCCCCTCCTCTTCTCTGTATAATCCCCATCTCTTCTCTGTATAATCCCCATCTCTTCTCTGTATTGTCTCCTCCTCTTCTCTGTATTGTCTCCTCCTCTTCTCTATATAATCTGCTCCTCTTCTCTATATAATCTCCTCCTCTTCTCTATATAATCTCCTCCTCTTCTCTCTATAATCTCCTCCTCTTCTCTCTATAATCTCCTCCTCTTCTCTCTGTAATCTCCTCCTCTTCTCTGTATAATCCCCTCCTCTTCTCTGTATAATCCTCATCTCTTCTCTGTATAATCCCCTCCTCTTCTCTCTATAGTCTCCTCCTCTTCTCTATATAAACTGCTACTCTTCTCTCTATAATCTCCTCCTCTTCTCTCTATAATCTCCTCCTCTTCTCTATATAATCTGCTCCTCTTCTCTCTATAATCTCCTCCTCTTCTCTCTATAATCCCCTCCTCTTCTCTCTATAATCCCCATCTCTTCTCTGTATAATCACCTCCTCTTCTCTGTATAGTCTCCTCCTCTTCTCTGTATAATCCCCTCCTCTTCTCTATATAATCTCCTCCTCTTCTCTATATAATCTCCTCCTCTTCTCTCTATAATCCCCTCCTCTTCTCTCTATAATCCCCATCTCTTCTCTGTATAATCGCCTCCTCTTCTCTGTATAGTCTCCTCCTCTTCTCTGTATAGTCTCCTCCTCTTCTTTGTGTAATCTCCTCCTCTTCTCTGTATAATCCCCTCCTCTTCGTTGTATAATCTCCTCCTCTTCTCTGTATAATCTCCTCCTCTTCTCTGTATAATCTCCTCCTCTTCTCTGTATAATCTCCTCCTCTTCTCTCTATAATCTCCTCCTCTTCTCTGTATAATCTCCTCCTCTTCTCTGTATAATCTCCTCCTCTTCTCTCTATAATCTCCTCCTCTTCTCTGTATAATCTCCTCCTCTTCTCTCTATAATCTCCTCCTCTTCTCTGTATAATCTCCTCCTCTTCTCTCTATAATCTCCTCCTCTTCTCTCTATAATCTCCTCCTCTTCACTGTCTCATATTTCCGTCCTCTCTGCACAGATCATGGACGGAGGTCACCAGAGGTCGAATCCTATCAGAGAGCCCCGGGGGACGTCTCAGCCCAACGCAGAGGGAGGAGCTAGAGAAGACCATGGAGGGGAAGCTGAAGGAGTTTGAAGCGCTGGCTGGGATTGGTTGGAAGCTGATTGGCGAGGATCATCTCCTGGCGCCGATGGTGAGAGTGATTGTTCCTGACATCTTTCTACACTATGTGTTCTGCATTTAGACCGATCCTAATAATTAACATTATGGTGACCCCACAGATCAGGGAGCGCCTGGAGGAGGTGCAGGGGCTGCTCAGCTGGTTACTCATGAGGTGGAGGTGTCAGAAAAAGCAGAAGATTATGGGTAGTCAGGTGCCAAAAGTGAAGACAAACAAGGCGGCTGACAATATGGAGGCACCTCAGGTCAATATCACATGTAGTGTAACAACCTCATTATCACATGGAGTATTATAATCTCACATAACATTATAATCTCACATCACTTTATAATCTCACATCACATAATAATCACAGATTCAGAATCTGGTGAGGTGGTCGAGTGTCTCACATAACTGGAGTAGTAGTCTTGATCTCCTTCTCTATATCCACAGATTACAGCACCGATCACTCCAAGCTTTGTGGCCTTAGAAGAGTTTGAGTGCCCAGAGGATGAGGACGCAACCCCCTGCCCGGCCCCCAGGGGCCCCATACTCCGCAGGTACAGGAGGAGGGCGCTTAGTCCTATCTTGTTTCAGCCCCCATCCTGCAGGCCACCAGCGAGCACCGACATGGAGGAGCAGACACATGTGCCAGAAGACATCCCCAGGAAGTGCACCAGAGGTCCATTGTGGTTGGAGCCCAAGAACCTACCTACAGGATCTGCGAGCCCCGAACCGCAGGAGGAAGCCATCATGGTGAGAAGGGGTCCTGGGGGGCCACCTGGACAGGGCAGACCCTCATAATCAGAGCCGAGGCTGCAGATAATGAGTCAGGGAGAAGGTGCAGGACCTTTACTCTGCTGCAGGTTCATACTTTCCTCCCCTCTCGCCCCTTCTGGGCACCTCATCTATCTACCCGCCATCAGTCCACTGTGACCGTCCTGGTGTGCCCCAGTATTTACCCCTCCCCGTCATATAACGCTATATGTCTCTCTCTTCCATACGCTCAGCTGCCCTCACCCCACAAGTCCTTCTGGAGGCGCTGTCAGGGCATTCTAGAGGGCACATTTGGGAGCTTAAAAAGAAAAAAACGTGTTTCGCTTCCAGTTGTGGACGAGGTAACCGACCAATCAGAGTGTAGCGTGTGACGGCTTGTAGTGATGTGGCTACTTACACCTCAACTAATGCACTAACCCATGGGACAGGGAGGATGAGAGTACGACTCCCCCATCATCACTATACACGTGAGGAACGCATCCTGTACTCATCCTGGTTAAAAATCCAACTTTCCAGCTTTGTATTAGTTCTATCCCAGTACTGCAGTCACATCCAGACCTATGGCCATAACTCTACTATTATGTAGGTAAACTGAAGTACCAGCAGAATTGTGAATGCAGCTCTGGATGTGACTAGGGAGTACGGCAGAACAGTAGAGTTATGGCCACAGCTTTAAAAGTGACTGGAGTATATGACATAATACAAAGTTGGAAAGTTGGATTTTTAACCACTTGACTCTGGGACATTATAGGGGAACCACTCCTATATAGAATCCATGTAGAGGTTTGTGCCGTTGTGTTTGCTGTGATTTCTTGCTTGCCTGGCCACTGGGGGGCAGTGTCACTCTCCTGACACAGATGTCATCTCTGCTCACCTCTGAACTATCCCCTGACTCTCCTAAATCCCTTTACTTAGCATTCAGGTAAACAAGAGGATCAAGATGGCCTCTTAAAGGGCTAAAGTCCTTATAGGGAACGCGTCAGAAGAAAAGGAACAATCTATTAATCAAGTTTATCAACATTTTTTTTCCAGCATTTTTGGTGCAGTTCAAGAAATAATCAGTTTAGATTTTTTTTTAAAGAAAATTCTGCAAATATTAGTGAGATGAGAACCCAAGAAAAAATAGAATGACTGTAGCTTACCACTTCCATGGACCTTCCAGGAGGTGCAAGACTCTGCCTCTGGACCGATGAGGACAATCAGACTGAGAAAATGCACGTGTGAAGGAAGAAAGTCTACAACACTCCGGAGTCCTTAAAATTCCAAGACTTTATTTCATATCGATTAAAAAGATAGTCCACATGACAAACATGGTTGTGCTAGTAGGAAAAGTACACACAAGTGGCATAAAATGAACGCTAACGCATAATCATGATTAAGGGGTATGCAAACCCTGAAACGCGTTAGAGTTCATTTTATGCCACTTGTGTGTACTTTTCCTACTAGCACAACCATGTTTGTCATGTGGACTATCTTTTTAATCGATATGAAATAAAGTCTTGGAATTTTAAGGACTCCGGAGTGTTGTAGACTTTCTTCCTTCACACGTGCATTTTCTCAGAGATGAGAACCCGCTGAACAGCTTCACACCCAGATATATCACCCGTGACCTTCACACCCAGATACCTCCCCCTAACCTTCACATCCAGATATCTCTCACCCGTGACCTTCACACCCAGATACCTCAACTGTGACCTTCACACCACGTATCTCTCACCTGTCACCTTCACATCCAGATACCTCAACAGTGACTTTCACACCCAGATATATAACCCGTCGCCTTCACACCCAGATACATCACCCGCCATGCAGCTTCACACGCAAATATCTCACCCGTTACCTTCACGCCCAGATATCACTCACCCGTTACCTTCACGCCCAGATATCTCACCCATCACCTTCACGGCCAGATATCTCATCCGTCAATTTCACGCCCAGATATCTCTTACCCGTCACCTTCACACCCAGATATCTCTTACCTGTCACCTTCACGCCCAGATATCTCACCCATCACCTTCACACCCAGATATCTCACCCGTCAATTTCACGCCCAGATATCTCTTACCCATCACCTTCACACCCAGATATCTCTTACCTGTCACCTTCACGCCCAGATATCTCACCCGTCACCTTCACACCCAGATAAGATAAGATAAAATAAGATAATCCTTTAATAGTCTCACAGTGGGGAAATTTCAGTATGTTACAGCAGCAAAGTAATACAGATACAGGATAATACACAGTAATATAATACAGACCTAGACACACATATGCTGCGAAGAGAAGATACTAGGAGTCCATAGCAACTAAGGAACAGAAGAAGACATAAGGAAGACTCCATAGTCATAATCATCAGTTCTCTGTGCGGAGTGATCTTCGCTTGGTCTGATGTAGATTATACAGCCTGGTCACGGCTGGAAGGAAGGACCTGCGATAGCTCCTTCTCACACTTGGGGTGAAGCAGACGGTCACTTACAGTGCTGCCAAGTCCCATCAGGGTCCCATACATGGAGTGGGATTTGTTCACCCGCATGGAGGTCACCACAGACAGTATCCTTCTGTCACCCACCACCTGTACTGGGTCCAAGCGGCTCCCCAGGACAGAGCTGGCCCTTCTGATCAGCCTGTCAAGTCTATTTCTGTCCCTGGTTGATATACTGCTCCCCCAGCAGGCCACACCGAAAAAGATGGCAGAAGCAACCACAGAGTTGAAAAAGGCCCTAAGAAGTGTCCCCTGGACTCCAAAGGCCCTCAGACTCCTGAGCAGGTAGAGTCTGCTGTGGCCTTTTCTGTGCAGCGCCTCCAGGTGATCAGCCCAGTCTAGTTTATTGTTGAGGAGCACACCCAGGTACTTATAGGTCCTGACTATCTCAATGCATGTCCCTTGGATCTCCACTGGGGTCGGAGCACTTCTCTGTTTGCTAAAGTCCACCACCATCTCCTTGGTCTTCCCAGCATTAATCCTGAGATGGTTCCGCTGGCACCATTCAACAAAATCCCGGTTTAAGTCTCTGTATTCCCTATCATCGCCATCAGTGATAAGGCCGACTATAGCACAGTCATCGGAGTACTTCTGTAAGTAACAGCTGGATGAGTTGTGCCTAAAGTCAGCAGTGTACATTGTGAAGAGAAATGGGGCAAGAACTGTACCTTGTGGTGCCCCCGTACTACAGATCACAGTGTCAGACACACCGTCCTGGGCTCTCACATACTGAGGGCGGGTTGTCAGGTAGTGTAGGATCCAGTAGGACAGGTGATGGTCCACTCCACCAAGGTTCAGCTTCTCCCTCAGTAGTCCTGGTTGAATGGTGTTGAACGCATTGGAGAAATCAAAGAACATTATTCTCACAGTGTTCCCAGGTTTCTCCAGGTGAGAGAGAGCTCTGTGAAGAAGGTGGATGATGGTGTCATCTACCCCAATGCCTGGCCGATAGGCAAACTGGAGGGGGTCCAGAGCGGAGCTCACTAGGGGGTGCAGGTGTGTCAGGACCAGTCTCTCTAGGACCTTCATCAGGTGGGATATCAGTGCTACAGGTCGGTAGTCATTGTAGCCCGTCAGGTTGAGTTTCTTTGGTACTGGTACCACACAAGATGTTTTCCACAGTTGAGGTACCACTCCCAGCTTTAGACTCATATTGTACATGTGCGTGATGATGCCACACAACTGGTCTCCGCATACTTTAAGAACTCTTGCACTTAAACCATCGGGTCCACCGGCCTTGTCTGCTTTAATCCTCTTAATTTCCCGACATACTTGAGACTCCTTGAGGATCAGATAGCCAGATTGCAATTTACTGCCAGTCGGTGAGGGGTTGGTTCTTGGTGTGTGAGGGGAGGGGGGTTGACAGACATGCTGGTGAAGGGACAATTGGTTTGGAGTCAAATCTATTGAAGAATAGATTTAGCTCATTAAGCCACTTCCTGTCACCTTTTATCTGAGGGCTAGCCTTTTGTTTGTGATATTTCACCCATCACCTTCACGTCCAGAATATCTCTCACCCGTCACCTTCACGCCCAGATAACTCACCCGTCACCTTCATGCCTAGATATCTCACCTATTACCTTCACACCCAGATATCTCACCAGTCACTTTCACGCCCAGATATCTTACCCGTCACCTTCACACCCATACATCTCACCCGTCACCCTCACGTCCAGATATCTCACCCATCACCTTCACGTCCAGAATATCTCTCACCCGTCACCTTCACGCCCAGATATCTCTCCCATCCCCTTCATGCCCAGATATCTCACCTATTACCTTCAAGTCCAGATATCTCACCCCTCACCTTCATGACCAGATATTTCACCTGTCACCTTCACACCCATACATCTCACCCTTCACCTCCATATATCTCACCTGTCATCTTCACGCCTAGATATCTCACCTGTCACCTTCACACCCAAATATCTCACCCGTCACCTTCACACCCAGATATCTCACCCATCACCTTTACATCGAGATATCTCACCCATTACTGTGCGGCGCGTAGAATGTGCCTTTGGTGTAGTTGGTAAAGAGAGATTTGCTAATCTATTAGCCTCCAATACAGAGCACTCGATTCATCCACTTCCTGGTGCCTAAAAAAGTACGAATAAATTTTCTTCTTTCCTAGAATCCTTGGTTTTCTCCAGGTAGGCCTGAATAGCTCTCTTAACATCTAAGGCGTGAAAGCGTCTCTTGTCTCAGGACAGGGATTGAAGACTGGTTAGAAGGATTCTTTATTGATATTCTGAAAAGAAGGAACTTAAGGTATAAAATTCGGCAAAGTTCTCAGGAGGACCCTATTGGCCAAGAATCTAAAGTACGGACTTGTTGAAGATAAGGCCTGTAATTCTCACAACCTCTTAGAAGATGTAATGGTGTCTAGAACGGTCACTTTACACGAAAACCATTAAAGGTCAATGTTCTGGATAGGTTCAAACGGATGAGATGTCAAGGCATTGAGAACAACAGATACATCCGAGACAGGTATAGAAGGTTTAATCTTCGGCCTCAGATTAATAAATCCTTTGAAAAATCTTGACATTAAGAGATGACCAAAGAATTTCCCATCATTCATGGCATTTATAAAGAGTGTTAAACTTAAGGACTTTTTGAAAACATCTTGAAGGAGTTGAAGAACGATCGGTATTTTAGGTTACGTCTTACCCGTAACCCGAAAGGACTCTACAAATAAGTATTACTGATGTAGACAATCCTGTATGTTTCAATCTTGACCCTTCACAAACCAGGCCCGAAAGATGGAACTTGTTCCACTCTGGATAAAACAGATCTTTCTAGATTAAGAGATCTTGATACTGTGGAAGAGGCCAATGCTCATTGTTTGAAATTTGCCATAATAGAGGAAACCAGGCCTTCCGGGGGCCAAAACTGTGGTATTATTATTATTACAGATGGTCCTTACTTCAGTATTTTCTGCAGAAGTCTCTGGATAATCTGGACTGGAGGAAAGACGTAAAGAAATTTGTGTCTCCAACTCTTGCAGAATGCATCCACTGAATACGGGTGATCCTGAGAATTCAGGGGACAGAACACTGGAAGTTTTGCATTGCTCCTTGTTGCCATCAAAGTCATCTGTGGCACTGCCCATCTGTCTATTAGAATATGAAAGAATTTGGGATTCAGTTCCTACTGTGATGGTCTGTGTCGTCCGGCTTGGAAGATCCACTTTGGTATTCAGAAATCTTTTATATGCAGAGATCTTCAGTCCAAGAGAGCAAAAACAATTGCACTTTGTCATCAATAACTTGCTTATAATAGGCCACTTCTAGGTTGTCTGAATTAGGACAGATTTGTCCTAGAGAAATAGTTTGTAATACAAAAGTGCCAACCTGACAGCTTTCATCTCTCGAAAGTTTGAAGAACGGACCTTCTCCAATTTGTCCCATAAACCTTTCAGAGGCCTCTGTGGATATGATGAATGACTCCTTGAACTGGAAACTCTTTGTAGGATCCTCTTCATTCCAATGACGAAGCATATTGTGTTGGAGACTCTGGCTGTGTACCATAGCCCAAGGGACTACTAACAACCCCCAAAGTCTTCATGATTTGATGAATCGTAGATACTGTAGATTTCATTAGAATTTTAACCGCACCTTGAATTTTTTCATTTCTCTTTCGAGGATGAAAAAGTGTTTGCAGTTCACAAATCCTGATGGCCAACACTCGCATCTTCATGTTTTTCCTTCAGTTTTTTTGTCACAGTAGTTCTGAATTTCTGATAGGGTTTACTTTGACCATTTCGTCTATTATTTCCTCTCTTCGTGAACATTCGTATCTTCTTTGATAAAACAAGCGAGGCTTAAAGCTTCTGTTGGTCTGAAGAAAGACCAGGGCTCTTGTCTTCTTATTTGCTTCCAAGAGCTGATCCAATTTTTCTCCCAAAAGTCTTCCAGGTTGAAAGGGTATAGCACCTGGACAAAGCCCTGGACACAGGAATGGCTGCCATGCTAGGGATTCATATGCCTTTTTTTTTTTAAATAAAAATGACAGCTCTGTAATCCATTGATCTTTAAGAAGATATGAACCATCTGCTGGGGACGGCCTGTGCTGAGAGGACGAGATGGCCTGTACTGAGATGAGACGGCCTGTACAGAGAAGAGGAGACGGCCTGTACAGAGAGAATGGGACGGCCTGTACAGAGAGGAGGGGACAGCCTGTACAGAGAGTACGAGACAGCCTGTACAGAGAAGACGAGACGGCCTGTACAGAGAGGACGAGACGGCCTGTACAGAGAAGACGAGACGGCCTGTACAGAGAGGAAGGGACAGCCTGTACAGAGAGTACGAGACGGCCTGTACAGAGAAGACGAGACGGCCTGTACAGAGAAGACGAAACGGCCTGTACAGAGAAGACGAGACGGCCTGTACAGAGAGGACGAGACGGCCTGTACAGAGAGGACGAGACGGCCTGTACAGAGAGGACGAGACGGCCTGTACAGAGAGGACGAGACGGCCTGTACAGAGAGGACGAGACGGCCTGTACAGAGAGGACGAGACGGCCTGTACAGAGAGGACGAGACGGCCTGTACAGAGAAGACGAGACGGCCTGTACAGAGAGGACGAGACGGCCTGTACAGAGAGGACGAGACGGCCTGTACAGAGAGGACGAGATGGCCTGTACAGAGAAGACAAGACAGGCTGTACAGAGAATATGAGACGGCCTGTACAGAGAGGATGAGACGTCCTGTACAGAGAGGATGAGACAGCCTGTACAGAGAGAATGAGATGACCTGTACAGAGAGGACGAGACGGGCTGCACAGAGAGGACTGTCCAGTTTCCATATTTTTTAAAACATTTTTAATTAACTTACAGTATCTTCTTTTTAAACAAAAATTCTCTTCAGAAATCGCCAGGTCAGTCTGATTCTGACCTCTGAAGTTTTCCATCAGAGGAGATGAAGGAATCAAACAATTTAGCAAAATCTGGCTAGAATTGTTTGGAGTTCTTTTTTTGCTAGACATACACAATTTTAAAAACTATAATAATTTGTTGACTTCCATATCAGTCATCTGTTCTTCCTCAGAAACATGGCTGCAACACTACATATGTTAGATGGATAATCCTCAAGAAGGTGTTGGAGGCATCTAATGCAGCATTCAGATACCCGAGGACTGGTAGGAGAGGCCGAGTATGAGCACACACTATACATACGTCAGGCACATCAGGTAATTGCTGACACTCTATACAACTCCTGGGCTTCCTCTTAGAGAGCTTTTTATCACTGGACATCTGCAAATATAGAAAGAGGACTCTCTTAGTACACCATACAGGAGGAAAACATAGACCAGGAAAGCCCACAGAGGGCATTTTTACCTTAAATTTCCGGGCGTCTGGCTTGCCAGACACAGCGTACAGGCCCCCAGCGTCCCCACCGTGACCCGACATATCTGCATGATCAGCGATCTCCTCAACCACAATAGGTACTGTCCCAGCGTCTCACTGAGCTTGTTACTGCTTCCTGTTGGAGAATGCTGAGCCCTCACTTCCAGATATATTACCCATCACCTTCACACTCAGATATCTCACTCGACATCCTCATACCCAGATACCTCACCCGTCACCTTCATACCGAGATATCTCACTCCTCACCATCATACGCAGATATCTCACCCATCACCTTCATACCCAGATATCTCATTATTTTTCCAATCTTGAGTGTCCCATTCTTGTACTGTAGATCTTCTAATGCTCAGATCTATCTATCTCTTCCTTCCTTCCTTCCTTCATATACAGGTGAGCACTTATTTGAACATGAAGGTAGAAGCACAAGATACCTACCAAAGTTTGACCGTGCCGCGAGTTTCCAAGGCCACTCTTCCCTCTGGACATGACCCATTGTCTCCTTCAAGCGAGTCTTCCGAAAATGTTTTACCAAAGATCAGTTCCAACATTTTTTTCAAGAGCCTCAGGAGGAAGGAGAAAGCTCAGAGATGTACAATACAAGGAATTATGGGACTTTACTCAGACAGAAAACCCATCACCAAAGATACTCCCAGATATGAGACCTCCACATGGCCTCCAAAGCAGGAGAAGAGCATAGTGCCAAATATTGAGCTTGAAACTTTTCTAAACTATGTAAAAAACCCGCTCAGCAAGGATATTGATGCCGAATGTGGAACTTGTTCTAAGAAACTGGAGCTGAAAACTCCTAGGTCTAGTCCACACACGATTCCCAGTTCTTGTCCACGTCTAACTGTAGGTAGTGTCCTGACCCTACAGATCTCTAAGGAGCCGCACACTTTGGATAACATCCAAGATGCAATAACTGTGATATCCACAGACAACTCTGGAAGTGGCCAACACTTATATTCTACAGGAAAACCAAAGCTGACCGCCAATGAGATGGAGGTGGCAGAGGAACATTCGACCATTAATGAACGAGACCCTAAATGGTCAGGAACAAGAGCATGGCTGGAAGCCCTGACTAGTAGCTCTGGGTATTGTAGGCAGAACATTCATGGTTATGGGAGGTCCACAGCCAGCTCACAGGAGCCTCAGGATTTAGAGGACTTCATTGATAACTTTGAGATAGACCGGCTTTCTCCTATTATCTTACAGCATCTTGACCCTGATTGGGATAGACAGGAAGAAGCTTTAAATTCATCGAAGAGCCCAGAAGCTGCTTCACCAAACTGTGACATTTTAGGTTCCCACAATGAAATCCGAAAGACAATAGGAGTTACCTCCTCATCACCAGTCACCCAAAAGACAGGAGGAACTCTCACCTTATCTAGTACCCTCCAAGAGAAAAAAGCAACCATCTCATCTACGATCCTCCAAGAGACAGTAGGAGGTACCACCTCATCTAAAGCCCTTCAAGGAACAGTAGGAACTACCACCTCATCTACAGTTCTCCAAGAGAAAGTAGGAGCTAACACGATGTCTACAGTTATCCGAGAGACATTAGGAGCTGCCATCGCAACTACAGTATTCCAAGAGACAGTAGGAGCTATGGCCACATCTACAGTCCTCCGAGACAAAGTAAGCGCTACCGCCTCATCTATAGTGCTCCAAGAGACAGGAGGAGCAACCACCTCATCTACAGTCCTCCGAGAGACAGTAGAAGCAACCACCTCATCTACAGTCCTCCGAGAGACAGGAGGAGCTTATGGAGTGACAATGCATTCTCGTAATGGACAAGCAAGATCAACACATTCCTTTGACTGTGTCCGCCACAGTTCTGAACACTCAGACCACCTAAATGACTCCTACAGTCCTGCAAGTACTCAACCTGTTAAAAGGATATTCCCAAAGACCAGTTCACTTCCAGAAGTTCTCCATCCAGACCATGAATTCTTAGAGAATGATGATGAGGAGCTGGAAGGCATCTGGAATAATGCCAAAAAGGTTCCACTAGTGTCCCCTGCACAGGTATCTCACCATGTAGTACCAAAGGAGATAGTTGTGGGAAGTCTTCCTCCAGTGAAATCTGAATCTCATGGAGAGCCATACAGCCAAGTAGTGATGGGAACCGAACCAAACATGTTGGTGGCCACATTTACTTTGCCAGCGTCAGCCATGTTATCTACAGAGTTAGTGACAGAGAAAAGATCCAACACATGGAAGGAGAACAGTCAGAATACAGTCCCTGTCCCAGAAAACTGTTATCCAGAAGAGAATGGCAAAGGAAATTCACTGCCAAGTCCACAGACTCCTTCACCTCAGACTGTAGTGAAAGCCTTCAAGTCAAAGGTGAGAGGGGTTTATATGATTCCTCTGCCTGTATCCTATATATCACAGATTACTTGGGTGTTTATATGATTCCTCTGTCTGTATCCTAGGTATTATAGACTACTTGGGTGTTTATATGATTCCTTCGCCTGTGCCCTGGGTGTTTATATGATTCCTCTGTCTGTATCCTAGGTATTATAGACTACTTGGGTGTTTATATGATTCCTCTGTCTGTATCCTAGGTATTATAGACTACTTGGGTGTTTATATGATTCCTTCGCCTGTGTCCTGGGTATTATAGGTTACCTGGGTGTTTATATGATTCCTTCGCCTGTGTCCTGGGTATTATAGGTTACCTGGGTGTTTATATGATTCCTTCGCCTGTGTCCTGGGTATTATAGGTTACCTGGGTGTTTATATGATTTCTCTGCCTGTATCCTATGTATTACAGATTACCTGGGTGTTTATATGAGTCCTCTGCCTGTATCCTATATATTACAGATTACCTGGGTGTTTATATGATTCCTCTGCTTGTATCCTATGTATTACAGGTCACCTGGGCGTTTATACGACTCATTTGGTCTTTGGCTTTTTATTGCAGGTAGCCCGAAAACTTGACTTTCACTTAATGGAAGGCCCCTTGGAGAAGAAACATGTCCTGCAGGTCGGAGGGCGGAAGGTGAGTGAAAAATTGAGTAAACAGTACCTGATGTTCTCTTTGATAGTGGGTGGCACTGATTACTCTCTACTGTGTCGCAGTGGGTGGTACTTGTTGCATACCTCCCAACTTTTGAAGAACCGAAAGAGGGATAAAATGGCAAATTTAGCCCCACCCACTTTTGTGTTGACTCCGCCCACTCGTTAATTTTTCATGTGCCCGCACACAGTATAATCCTCCTACAGTCACCCGTAAATTATATGTCCCCCCTCTATCTCTCCCCCAGTTTCATATACACCCTTCATCTGCCCCCAGTTTCATGTCCCTCTTCCATCTCTGCCCCCAGATTCATGTCCCCTCCATCTCTGCCCCCAGATTCATGTCCCACATCTCTGCCCCCAGATTCATGTCCCCTCCATCTCTGCCCCCAGATTCATGTCCCCTCCATCTCTGCCCCCAGATTCATGTCCCCTCCATCTCTGCCCCCAGATTCATGTCCTCTCCATCTCTGCCCCCAGATTCATGTCCCCTCCATCTCTGCCCCCAGATTCATGTCCCCTCCATCTCTGCCCCCAGATTCATGTCCCTCCATCTCTGCCCCCAGATTCATGTCCTCTCCATCTCTGCCCCCAGATTCATGTCCCCTCCATCTCTGCCCCAGATTCATGCCCCCTCCATCTCTGCCCCCAGATTCATGTCCCCTCCATCTCTGCCCCCAGATTCATGTCCCCTCCATCTCTACCCCCAGATTCATGTCCCTCCATCTCTGCCCCCAGATTCATGTCCCCTCCATCTCTGCCCCCAGATTCATGTCCCACATCTCTGCCCCCAGATTCATGTCCCTCCATCTCTGCCCCCAGATTCATGTCCCCTCCATCTCTGCCCCCAGATTCCTGTCCTCTCCATCTCTGCCCCCAGATTCCTGTCCCTCCATCTCTGCCCCCAGATTCATGTCCCCCATCTCTGCCCCAATGTCATGCCGTCCTCTCCTTCATCTGCCCCCAGATTCACGTTCCACCTCCACATTAAACTTACCTTCTCCTCCGCTCCCTCGCCGCCTCTCTCGCTGACACATGCGGCTGAAGGAAGGAGCTGACACAGGTCAGCTCCTCGCTTCGCCGCTGCCCGCCTCTCTCCCTGACACACGCGGCTGAAGCTGCTCGCGTGCTCGCTTCGCCGCTGCGTCTCTCTCTCTCGCTGACACATGCGGCTGAAGCGAGGAGCTGACCTGTGTCAGCTCCTCGCTTCGCTGCTGCCGCCGGCTCCTGGCGTGTACATCGCGTCTACAAGCCAGGAGCCGGCGGCAGCAGCGAAGCGAGGAGCTGACACAGGTCAGCTCCTCGCTTCAGCTGCATGTGTCAGCGAGAGAGAGAGGCAGCGGCGAAGCGAGCACGCGAGCAGCTTCAGCCGCGTGTGTCAGGGAGAGAGGCGGACAGCGGGGAAGCGAGGAGCTGACCTGTGTCAGCTCCTTCCTTCAGCCGCATGTGTGTTCAACTCAGATCTGCGTCCTCTGGACGCAGATCTGAGTTGAAATCGGGACATACCTCCCTCCAACCGGGACCGCGGGACATGTCACCCAAATCGGGACTGTCCCGCGGAAATCGGGACGGTTGGGAGGTATGCTTGTTGCTCTGTATCACAGGGGGCGGTACTTGTTGCTTGATATCGCAGTGGGCGGTACTTGTTGCTCTGTATCACAGGGGGCGGTACTTGTTGCTTGATATCGCAGTGGGCGGTACTTGTTGCTCTGTATCACAGGGGGCAGTACTTGTTGCTCTGCGCAGTGGGCAGTACTTGTTGCTCTGTATCACAGGGGGCGGTACTTGTTGCTCTGCGCAGTGGGCGGTACTTGTTGCTCGGTATCGCTGTGGGCGGTATTTGTTGCTCTGTATCGCTTGGGGCAGTACTTGTTGCTCTGTACCGCAGACGGCAGGTCTTGAAGTCTGTGCTGGATTATAATTCGCTGGTATAATCTCTCGTCTGTCCTCAGGCCTCTAGCCGCACTTGGGGGACGTTCTATGCTGTGCTGGTGAGGAGGACCCTCTGCTTCTACCATGACCGCAGACACTCCACCAAGGTGAGTCTTAGATGGGGAGCCCAGGGCGTTATTTTTCTTCTTGAAAATCAATGGCGGCAAAATAGAAAACTGCCTATACATATATGACCTGGCGCATTCTGGAGGAGCAGCACTATATACTATATACTCATCACATGTCGCCTACATGCTGGGGCCCAGGCTATCATGCGAGTCGCAGAACTCCTTAGTGACTGTAATAGTCTTACAGAATTTACAGTAAGGAGAACATTATTCCTTTTAATACTCATCTCAGCTGCTGCAGAACTTCTTGATTGACATGAAGTGTCGTCTTTCCGGTGGAGTTCGGTAGCAGGTGAGGTATGTGTTATGAGGTTCTGCAGCAGCTGGGATGGAATACTGCATAAAACACCGCCACCGCCGCTGCAAAACCTCTTTATATGAATCACATGACTAACATTAACCATGGTCTTCCCATATAAACCTCATGAAGGCCTTCCTATGCTCTTATACTGAGCCATTAGATTGTCAGCTCTGTGGGTCGGGATGGTTTACGCTCATATCTACAGTACTGAGTAATCCTCTGTTCCCTTCCCCATAGAGTTCTGCCTCTGCTCCCCCTTTACACCTCACCGGTGCTGTATGCACTCTGGAATCAGACTACACCAAGAGAGACAACTGCTTCCGACTGCAGTAAGTGCAGAGCCCATCCCCCGTTGTGTGGCCCCGATTCTCAGGATAGTCTCTGTTGCATTCAGATCCGTTCCCGCACACAGTAAGCCTTCATCCAGTGCACTCTCCTTATATCTGTCCCTGCAGATTAACAGACGGCTCTGAATATCTGTTTCGAGCCCCGACCCCGGAGTCTCTCCATCAGTGGGTGACAAAACTGCGCCATAACTCAGGTGAGTGATATGTGTGAACACACTTCAGGTCATACTGACGTGGAGTCGACAGGTGGAGAGCGACCGAATAGTCCTGGGACGTTCTTCTAATCTTTACATGACCTCCTGCAGGGATGGAAGACACGGATCTGCTCAGGGACGCAGCGTTAGCCTCCGATCTGTCTCCAAGAATCACATCTCGGTGAGAATACGGCGGTCACCTCTAGTATATGTAAAGCCTTAGGACCCCTAAAAGGGGTCGGCCCTATCATTCCCATTGTTTTCTCTGTCACTTTCCATTGTCTCTTTGCATTGACTTCTTTGCCTCTTTACTTGGTCTTCCGTCTCTTCCAATGTCTCCCATATCGCCTTCCATGTTTTCTGTCTCTTCCATTGTTTCAGTTGTCTTTTTATTGTCTTTCCTGTCTCTTTCTATTGTCTTCCTTCTCTTTCATTGTCTATCCTGTGTCTTTCCATTGTCTTCCGTCTCTTCCAGTATCTCCCATGTCTTTTTCCATGTTTTCAGTTTCTTCCATTGTCTCTCCTTCTACTTTCCATTGACTTCTTTCTTTTCCATTGTCTTCTCTGTCTCTTCCATTATCTTCCCTACATTTTTCCTTTGTCTCTCTTGTATCTTCCATTGCCTCCTTGTTTCTTTCCATTGTCTCTCATTATTATTCCATTGTCTTTTTTGACTTTCTGTTGTCTTCCGCCTTTTCCAATATCTCTCATTTCTCTTTCCATATTTCAGTTTCTTCCATTGTCTCCTCTGTCTCTTTTCATTGTTTTTTCTGCCTCTTTTCTTTGTTTTCCATTATCCCCCAGCCTCTTTCTATTGTCTTCTGTCTCTTCCATTATCCCCCAGCCTCTTTCCATTGTCTTCTGTCTCTTCCATTATCCCCTGGCCTCTTTCCATTGTCTTCTGTCTCTTCCATTATCCCCCGGCCTCTTTCCATTGTCTTCTGTCTCTTCCATTATCCCCCAGCCTCTTTCCATTGTCTTCTGTCTCTTCCATTATCCCCCAGCCTCTTTCCATTGTCTTCTGTCTCTTCCATTATCCCCCCGGCCTCTTTCCATTGTCTTCTGTCTCTTCCATTATCCCCCGGCCTCTTTCCATTGTCTTCTGTCTCTTCCATTATCCCCAGGCCTCTTTCCATTGTCTTCTGTCTCTTCCATTATCCCCCGACCTCTTTCCATTGTCTTCTGTCTCTTCCATTATCCCCAGGCCTCTTTCCATTGTCTTCTGTCTCTTCCATTATCCCCCAGCCTCTTTCCATTGTCTTCTGTCTCTTCCATTATCCCCAGGCCTCTTTCCATTGTCTTCTGTCTCTTCCATTATCCCCCGACCTCTTTCCATTGTCTTCTGTCTCTTCCATTATCCCCCGGCCTCTTTCCATTGTCTTCTGTCTCCTCCATTGTCACCCTTGCCTCTTTCCATTGGGGGTCAATACTCATCATTTTGGGGTATTTTTCTTTTTGGGACATTGGATCTATTATGGGGCTAACAATAGTCTGTTCATCCCCAAAGGTCCTTGATGCCAGATCTGTGCCAGTCTGTACCAGCACAAGCCACAAATATATTTCCATTAGCCGATTCACCATATTGGAAGGAGACGGAGAATGCGGCCGCCGGTGAGACACCCCCTTGTTCTCATATGGAGCTGATAGCGGATATTCCTGGGATTGTATTACAGTCTGTCTAAAGAATCTGTCTGGCCAATGTACAGGAAACTGACCTCACACGTGATAATATAGGGAATCGGCGTAACACGTGATAATACTGGGAATCTGCAAAACACGTGATAATACAGGGAATCGGCGTAACACGTGATAATACAGGGAATCTGCAAAACACGTGATAATACAGGGAATCTGCAACACACGTGATAATACAGGGAATCTGCAACACACGTGCTAATACAGGGAATCGGTGTCACACGTGATAATACAGGGAATCTGCAACACACGTGATAATACAGGGAATCGGTGTCACACGTGATAATACAGGGAATCGGCGTGACACGTGATAATACAGGGAATCGGTGTCACATGTGATAATACAGGGAATCTGCAACACACGTGATAATACAGGGAATCGGTGTCACACGTGATAATACAGGGAATCGGTGTCACACGTGATAATACAGGGAATCTGCAACACACGTGATAATACAGGGAATCGGTGTCACACGTGATAATACAGGGAATCTGCAACACACGTGATAATACAGGGAATCTGCAACACACGTGATAATACAGGGAATCGGCGTCACACGTGATAATACAGGGAATCAGTGTCACACGTGATAATACAGGGAATCTGCAACACACGTGATAATACAGGGAATCGGAGTCACACATGTAATGTTACATGATGTTACACAGGTACAGACACAGAGAATCAGTTTCATATGCAGGTTGAACATATATATATATATATATATACAGGGCAATGTGTAGGTGAAGTAGAACTGAAATTCTGTTTATCTTTCCTATTACCAGAAGTTCCCAAGCCAAAGTCTCATCATCATTTGCCGGGAATATTCCCCATGTCTGATAATGATGGAGACCCTGACAACAACCTGACATGTAGGAGGAGGTCTCAGTCCTTTAGCTCAGGTGAGATATGAGATCAGCGGTGACATCACTGAGAACACAGCCTATCCATATACTAGAGATCAGCGGTGACATCACTGAGAATACAGCCTATCCCTATACTAGAGATCAGCGGTGACATCACTGAGAATACAGCCTATCCATATACTAGAGATCAGCGGTGACATCACTAAGAATACAGCCTATCCATATACTAGAGATCAGCGGTGACATCACTGAGAATACAGCCTATCCATATACTAGAGATCAGCGGTGACATCACTGAGAATACAGCCTATCCATATACTAGAGATCAGCGGTGACATCACTGAGAATACAGCCTATCCATATACTAGAGATCAGCGGTGACATCACTGAGAATACAGCCTATCCCTATACTAGAGATCAGCGGTGACATCACTAAGAATACAGCCTATCCCTATACTAGAGATCAGCGGTGACATCACTGAGAATACAGCCTACCCATATACTAGAGATCAGCGGTGACATCACTGAGAATACAGCCTACCCATATACTAGAGATCAGCGGTGAGGTCACTGAGAATACAGCCTATACCTATACTAGAGATCAGCGGTGACATCACTGAGAATACAGCCTATGTATATACTAGAGAGCGGTGACATCACTGAGAATACAGCCTATCCATATACTAGAGATCAGCGGTGACATCAATGAGAATACAGCCTATCCCTATACTAGAGATCAGCGGTGACATCACTGAGAATACCGCTTATCTGTTACAAATATTTAGTTTTTTGAGGTTATTTTTGTCCCTCGTTCACACGCACTTCTGTTCCTTACAGTTGTATATCAGAAGGTGACGTCTGTTCCCGGCCCTAAGGACCCCTCCTCAAGCTACTCTGTAACCCTTTACATTGATGATCCTCTGATCCCCCGGGGGCGCTGTCATTCTTTTGCTGCCCCGCAGGGGGAGTTGCTGAGCAGGCACATAGCAGACCTGAAGCCACAAAATAAATCTGTCTTCAGAAAGTTCTTCCGCAAGAAGGAATAACCTGGGACTTACAAGTGCCGCTACTACAAGACTCGCACCAGAGCCGACAACGTGACTGGAGGAATAAGGGACATACGGAGATGACTGTGACCAGTGGTCATGTGACCTATATCATATGGTCAGGCCGGTACTCAGGAAACCGCAGCATTGTATTCACTGTATGTAATACTACTGATATACCCCGAGGAGGAGGATCTGAGGAAAGTTCCTCGGCCACTGAGAGACCTGGTGTCATCTCTACAGGGATGTCTTATGTTTCAAACTATACTCAAAATGTGACCTTTCTGGGATGACTGCAACCCCCAACCATCTAAGTATTCAGGCTCTGAGGCAATACCCCATAACCACCTCTGATTCCTATGATACATGTCACATGTATGTAAACAATGACTGCACCAGCCGAATAGTGAGTGCAGCTCTGGAGTATAATACAGGATATGTAATGTATGTACACAGTGACTGCACCAGCAGAATAGTGAGCGCAGCTCTGGAGTATAATACAGGATAAGTAATGTAATGTATGTACACAGTGACTGCACCAGCAGAATAGTGAGTGCAGCTCTGGAGTATAATACAGGATGTAACTCAGGATCAGTACAGGATAAGTAATGTAATGTATGTACACAGTGACTGTACCAGCAGAATAGTGAGCACAGCTCTGGAGTATAATACAGGATGTAACTCAGGATCAGTACAGGATAAGTAATGTAATGTATGTACACAGTGACTGCACCAGCAGAATAGTGAGCGCAGCTCTGGAGTATAATACAGGATGTAACTCAGGATCAGTACAGGATATTGTAATGTATGTACACAGTGACTGTACCAGCAGAATAGTGAGCGCAGCTCTGGAGTATAATACAGGATAAGTAATGTAATGTATGTGCATATTGACTGTACCAGCAGATTAGTGAGCACAGCTCTGGAGTATAATACAGGATATGTAATGTATGTACACAGTGACTGCACCAGCAGAATAGTGAGCGTAGCTCTGGAGTATAATACAGGATGTAACTCAGGATCAGTACAGGATAAGTAATGTAATGTATGTACACAGTGACTGCACCAGCAGAATAGTGAGTGCAGCTCTGGAGTATAATGCAGGATAAGTAATGTAATGTATGTACACAGTGATTGCACCAGCAGAATAGTGAGTGCAGCTCTGGAGTATAATGCAGGATAAGTAATGTAATGTATGTACACAGTGACTGCACCAGCAGAATAGTGAGCGCAGCTCTGGAGTATAATGCAGGATAAGTAATGTAATGTATGTACACAGTGACTGTACCAGCAGAATAGTGAGCGCAGCTCTGGAGTATAATACAGGATAAGTAATGTAATGTATGTACACAGTGACTGCACCAGCAGAATAGTGAGCGCAGCTCTGGAGTATAATACAGGATAAGTAATGTAATGTATGTACACAGTGACTGTACCAGCAGAATAGTGAGCGCAGCTCTGGAGTATAATACAGGATGTAACTCAGGATCAATCATGAGGGTGACCCGTTTGGCTACGATTTTGTTACCTTTGATAGGTTCCTACAATATTTACTTGTTGACTGATCTGCAGGCTACTCCTTTCTCAGGTCGTCTTCTACACTGTGGTCACATAATCTTTAAGTATCTATAACATTTAGATCCTTGTAATCTGAAGGTATAACGATTGGATCTCTTCAGTCTGTAAAGGGGGATCCAACAGATCAGAGAGAGGACATGGGAGGGGGAGATATATGAGCTGTGTTCTTACACCTAAGATCCGACAGGTGGTGGCGCCTCTTACACTTGTGATAATTTTGTATGAGCTCTCCCCTATATATTATATATGTAGTATTGCAGGATGTCTTCACAGCAGTGCCTTGATCTTTATGTCAGCAATCTGTTTACAACTCTCATCATTACCCCATGCATATTGGAGGCTGACCCCATCCTCCACCATTCCCCTGCACTGAATGACCCCCATCACCCACCTGTCCCTTGAACTGAATGACCCCCATCATCCACCTCTCCCCAGCATTGACTGTCCTATATCTTTTGTCTTTTTCTTCTGTGATTCTCTATGATGTATTTTATAATATTAATAAAGAATATTTACAAACGTGTCGCCCCCTACTGGCCAGTAACAGAATACCCCGGTGGTGACGCTATGTTAGGGAGATAGACGTCGTGTTCACTCCATAGCCCAGCCCGTCCTTCAGGACAATTATAAATTGGCAGGAGCGTGGCACAGCAGCCGCCCCTCGTGCTGACCGGGGGTCCTCAACCTGCAGGACCTGATCAACCATCATCAGAGGCTTCCTGAGCAGAGTATGGGATCAGCAATGGCGGTTCAGTCCTCGTCTAGATGTTCTTGTAGGAGATTTATTGGACATCGTAGACTTGGACCTGTATGGCGGACACCACATTATGTATACAGCCTCTGTATACTGGGACCACCAGGAATCAAGATGGAGGAGTCTCAGCTCCTGATGTGGCTCCTCAGAAACACTGTTATGGGGCCCACGTGGAAACGAAAGAGTCAAAACAAGATGTGTGGACGCTCAAGACGATCCTACAGACAACATCTAGCAGGGTGGCTCAGTGGTTAGCAGTGCACAAGCAACACAGTGGCTCAATAAGTAGCACTTTAAGGGTAGCGAGGTGGCTCAGTGGTTAGCACTGTAAGGGCAGTGCATTAGCTCAGTGTTTAGCACTGTAAGGTTAGTGAGGTGGCTCAGTGGTTAGCAGTATACAGGCTGCAGGGTGGCTCAGTGGTTAGCACTGTAAGGGCAGTGTGGTGGCTCAATGGTTAGCAGTGTACAAGCAACACAGTGGCTCAGTAGTTAGCACTGTAAGGGCAGTGTGGTGGCTCAGTGGTTATCAGCGTACAGGCAGAAATGTGGCTCAATGGTTATCAGCATACAGGAAGCAGGATGGCTCAGTGGTCAGCACTGTAAGGGTGGTACGGTGGCACAGTTGTTAGTACTGTAAGGGCAGTTTGGGGGCTCAGGGGTTAGCAGTGTACAGGCTGCAGGGTGGCTCAGTGGTCAGCACTGTAAGGGCAGTGTGGTGGCTCAGTGGTTAGTACTGTAAGGGCAGTGTGGTGGCTCAGTGGTTAGTACTGTAAGGGCAGTGTGGTGGCTCAGTGGTTAGTACTGTAAGGGCAGTGTGGTGGCTCAGTGGTTAGTACTGTAAGGGCAGTGTGGTGGCTCAGTGGTTAGCAGTGTACAGGCTGCAGGGTGGCTCAGTGGTCAGCACTGTAAGGGCAGTGTGGTGGCTCAGTGGTTAGTACTGTAAGGGCAGTGTGGTGGCTCAGTGGTTAGTACTGTAAGGGCAGTGTGGTGGCTCAGTGGTTAGCAGTGTATAGGCTGCAGGGTGGCTCAGTGGATAGCCATGTAGGTCTTGGGTTCTCAGTTTTTCTCTCCTCAGACATACAGATGGGTAGAGGGGACACTGAATTTAATCTACATCACTCTCTGTACAGCGCGCAGAACATGTTAGTGCTATACAAGAACCATCAGCGGTGCCACCAATCAGATCTGTGAATCTTACCGATATCTCAGAAGAGACCGAACAGCAGGGCCCAGAGGTGAGGAGGAGATTGTAGTCACCAGTGGAGCTCGGGCCCCTGGGAGGAGAATAATCTCTAGCTCCAGGGCCCAGAACATCTTGACTTTGGATGAGGGTAATAAGTGTCATGTGTACAGGAGGAGCAGTCACATGAGCGCCCCCTACAGACACCCGACTACAGGCTCTGACTACATGAGGTGAATAGGGGTAGGTGGGGTCCATTATAGTCATGTTGGAGTCAATGATGAGGGTTATAGTTGGCATAAAACCCAAAACGGGTTATAAGGGGCCAGTGAGAGGGGAGTCCTCACTGCTGAGGGTTTGTTACAGTGTAAGGCTACGTGGTGACAACTACAAAGCGTTCACACTGTAGTCGTACGTCCGTGCTGCTGTAACCACAAAGCTCAGGGCTATTCTAGCGCCATTGTGCTGTTGTTTCCATTCACTGACAGCAAGAAGAGCTGATGCCCCGCCCATTACACAGGCATTGCGCTGTACACACCATGCGTCACCGTAGCAGCCATCACCGCCTATGATTACACACACACACTGCGGCTCTGACAACTATCCCCGCCCCTTTCCTGTCATGTGACATCATTAACCCCTTCAGCCCTGGTATACACTCCAAAGGTGGGATAGAGCTCTGGTGACGTCAGTACTAGGCGGCCTGTGATTGGTCGGGGCTCAGTATCGCCCCCTGCTATTGGCCGCTCTGCGGGCTCCGGGATTTTCCTGGTTCTGGTGTCGGCCGTGATGTGAAGATGAAGCTGCGGGCGTCTCCGGTGTGCTAGGTGAGAGAACGACCGGGACAGCGGCCTGTGCGGGCCACCAGCGGGGGTCACTGTGTTACCTGTAGTGGCCCTACTGCCCCCATCACTGTGATACCTGTACTGCCCCCCATCACTGTGATACCTGTAGTGCCCCCTACTGCCCCCATCACTGTGATACCTGTACTGCCCCCCATCACTGTGATACCTGTAGTGCCCCCTACTGCCCCCATCACTGTGATACCTGTACTGCCCCCCATCACTGTGATACCTGTAGTGCCCCCTACTGCCCCCATCACTGTGATACCTGTACTGCCTCCCATCACTGTGATACCTGTAGTGCCCCCTACTGCCCCCCATCACTGTGATACCTGTAGTGCCCCTACTGCCCCCCATCACTGTGATACCTGTAGTGCCCCCTACTGCCCCCCCATCACTGTGATATCTGTAGTGCCCCTACTGCCCCCCATTACTGTGATACCTGTAGTGCCCCCTACTGCCCTTGGAGTTTCTGTGATACCTGTAGTGCTCCTTTTGCCTCCATCACTGTAATACCTGTAGTGCCCCCTACTGCCCCCCATTACTGTGATACCTGTAGTGCCCCCTACTGCCCCCCATCACTGTGATACCTGTAGTGCCCCCTACTGCCCCCCATCACTGTGATACCTGTAGTGCCCCCTACTGCCCCCCATCACTGTGATACCTGTAGTGCCCCCTACTGCCCCCCATCACTGTGATACCTGTAGTGCCCCTACTGCCCCCTATCACTGTGATAGCTGTACTGCTCCCTACTGCCCCTTATCACCGTGATACCTGTAGTGCCCCCTACTGCCCCATCACTGTGATACCTGTAGTGCCCCTACTGCCCCCCATCACTGTAATACCTGTACTGCCCCCCATCACTGTGATATACCTGTAGTGCTCCTACTGCCCCCCATCACTGTAGTACCTTTAGTGCCCCTACTGCCCCCCATCACTGTGATACCTGTAATGCCTCTACGCCCCCCCCCCCTCATTACTGTGGTACCTGTAGTGCCCCTTCTACCCTTGGGGTTTCTGTGATATCTGTAGTGCTCCTTTTGCCTCCATCACTGTAATACCTGTAGTGCTCCTACTGCCCCCCATCACTGTAATACCTTTAGTGCCCCTACTGCCGCCATCACTGTGATATACCTGTAGTGCCCCTACTGCTCCCCCCCCCCATTACTGTGATACTTGTAGTGCCCCTCTCCCCATTTCTACAATACCTGTAGTGTCCCTATTACCCCTCTGGTGAGGCAAATGTATATATTGCCCTCACTACCCACTGGGGGGGGGGGGGGTCACCTTTTACAACAATATGACTCTGATTAACCTTTTTAGATCCCTGTGATGCCTGTTGCGCCCCCCCAGGGCTCCCTGCAAGGTCTTTCTTGCCCCGGGACTCCCTGTGAGTTCTTTACTGCCCCTCGGAGTAACTGTATAGCGGTATACTGAAGCTTTGGTTGTGTTTTTTAGCTGGCGTTCACCACTGTCCACCATGTCGGAGGAGTGTGCCTCCAAGAAGCTGGGCCTCCACCCAGAAGACACATGCTATGACTCGGGGCTCGAGTCCCTGCAGGAGGCCGTACTTCATTCTACCCCTGAAGATGGAACCCCAAAACCCAATCGTGCCCCTCAGCCACTACACAGTGACACCACGGACAAAGTCTCTGAGACTCAGGACCTTGAGCGGGTAGACTCTACCTATGGCTCCGCCTCTTTAACAGAGTCCCTACCACAGACATGCCTGCCCCCTAGTGAACCCCTGGAGACTGGCAACCAGGACAGCGAGCACCTGGACAGCCTGACGTACCTGTCTGAAGAGGGTGACACGTGAGTAACGCTCTGCCTGTACTTGAGGATGGGGCCCCTACTTGTCATAGGAAACCAACTACATCTCTGGATACTCAGGAGGCTCCACTCCTGTTTATGCTGCAGTACCAGGCACAACCATGCAGCAGAGGAGCGCTGTTTACGGGGTGGAGTAGAACCAGCTGTGTAGTCCTGAACAGCACCACAATGTCTGGCACGACTTGGGTTTCATCTCATTGGGCCTCTGTAAGATCTCGCCCAGAGATCAGGGGCCCACTTGTCATACATTGCAGGACATACGTGGATGTGTGGGTTCCCCTTTAACCTGTTAGTGACAACACATAGACTTCTTACATTGGTATAAGTGTGTGTGTCCTGCGGTGTGTATGCACAGCACAAGCTCCGCCTCCTAACGCCTGGGATCGGGCGTTTAACCATTTAGATGCTGAGGTCAATAGCAACAGCAACATTTCATTGCTTGTGGAAAGAGGGGGCTCTTTTGAACGAGGTCACAGAATATATGGCAGCCGGGAGCCTAGTGAGACGAAGTGTGTTCCCAAAATGGCACCAATAAAAAGTCAAGTCTTCCCGTAAAAAATAAGCCCACGTCAGTTGGTTAAAAATAAGGGGTTACACCAATAAGGCCACAGGAGAGGGGCTTGTCGGCGCCCCAGCGATCTGACCCTAATCAGATGATCATGAGAATTGGGGAGCTCAAAGGCCCCCCCAAATCCTCCTTGGGAACGGACGCCAGTGCACTTGTCTGATGACCGGTGCTCCATTCACTGCTATGGGGCTGTAATCTCCAGCAGTGCCCACATAGCAGTGTATGGTGCGCTGGCGTCCATTCACAAGGCGGCTTTAGGAGTATTTTTTGTCCCCCGTCCTGATCACTGCAACATGTCCCACAAGAAAGAACAAGCCCTCCTTTAGTTACATTGACATAAAAATAAGGGGTTAAGGCCTGTTCACTTGGTACAGACAGAGCCGGGCCCCATGTAGTCTTGGCCTGACGGGAGAGGGGTGTCATCAGGGCGTGTGATGTGCAGAGGAGAAGTGATATCAGGGGTGTCTGCTGGGTCCTGCCGACCTCCAGTCACTGATCAGACTGTAAGCTCTGCAGGTCGCTATTGGGTGCTGCGCCCTCTTCTTACTCCTCGCTTACTTCAGTCATTTTGGGGTTTTCCTGCTCCTCTCTGCGGACCGGTCGGAGGACATTCCTGTCTGTTATATTGTTAACCCCGTATGCTTCTCACCCTCTGCAGAGCTCAGACATGAGGATGTGGTGGCAGCTATTTCAGGCTGTGGAAATCCCCGGTGATGGGACGCTGAGAATTAGAGGAAGGTGGGGCTCCGGCGTCCACGGGGCGGCCTGCAGAATTCCCCTATCAGGCATGCAGCCACCAGGCCGATGCAGGAAATCCCCTGACCAATGGGGGGGGGGGGTCACATAAATTCTGCTGCATAGACACCGGGCACTGCAGGTCATACACTGGGTTATCTGCACTAGACTTTACAGGGGGTGCACGAGGGGCACAAGTGGGGCTGTGTATGTAATGTATTCACCAGGACAAGAGTAATAGCACCATCTATACCTGCAGGTGCAGGCGATGGATCATGTCTGTAGCATATGCATGCAATATAGTCATGGATTGATTGGACATGTCTGCTCTATGGATAAGGATGTGTATTTGGATTGATTGGTCATGTCTGCTATGTATGGATGACCTTTAGACACTATAGAGGACTGTACATTACCACCATGCAGCAGTACCAGGTCCCTGTGTCATCCATTTGTTCACATCGGGGTCTGCAGGAGAGTGGAGTGTATGGCGATGGGTTCTCCCCACACTGCAGATTCCTGGGCAGTGGCCACTAGGTGGCGGTCAGTCTAGTTCCTCATTATATAATAAGAGGTAACCTCTGTCCCCCCTCCGGCCTCTGATGATCCAGAATATCTGAGCTGGTCTGTCGGGTCCCGTTAATAATTTACTACATTGTACGTGACACATAACATATGGCGGCATAAACCCAGCTGCCTCTGAGGCGTTATCAGTGCAGGCTACATGTAGAGCTGGAAAGTCCCAGTCGCTGTAAAATGCCGACCCAGCCTTAACCCTCCCTGTGCCAGGGAAGTAGTGTGGCATGACTGGCAAGTGGCCTTCTCACTGCTGCCCCCTAGTGGAGACTTGCAATAATTACAGTGATAGGTGTAGGCTGCCCACACAGCCTGAGTGGTGTGGGAAGGCCAACAAGGGGATGTGCGTTGTGTGTCGCCCCACTTTTGGTGTGTATAGTGTAATAGTAACATGCACTCTCTCTGCCTCCAGCCTCCTGCACCTCTCCATCATCCATGGCATTTTGGAACTCTCTCTCTACTTCATCTCTCTGGCCCCTAAGGATGTGCTGGACATTCAGAACGACCTGTATCAGGTGAGTGCTGGGAGGTGACCCCAGTCCTGTGTTGCAATGGGGCTGGGGACATGGGAGATGCTCAAATGGAGTGGTGGTGTGGATCCCAATAGGTGGCATTGCCTTGGCTCTGGTGTCCATGCCACCTCCTCTGACTGTTAGACATCATCCCGTGTCCATATCGGGCCACATGGGCCAGGGGGGGGGGGACATTTAGTTACTGTGAGGATCACACTGCAGCAACAAAAGCCAAGGCAGAGGGTGTATAAGCTGTGACTAGCAGAGTCCACCAGAGTGCAGAGCTAACATTCTCCGGGCCAAGGCAGCGCCACCTACTAGAGTCATAGCCCACCAGAGAGAGATGAATGTCTCACTGTCTTCTCCACCCATCCTTACAGTCGCCCTTGCACCTCGCCGTCTACCTGGGACAGATGGAGGTCGTAGAGGCCTTGGTGGCGAAAGACGTCAACCTGGAGTTACAAGATCGGAAGGGAGACACGGCACTACACCTCGCCTGTGAGAAGGAGCACCTGGACTGCGCCAAGGTCCTGCTGCGGGGCCCCCGGGGACCACAGAACCTGCAGCTTCAAAATTGGAAAGGTGAGCGCATCACTGAGGAAGTCTCTCATAAACTGGGAGTTCAGGGACTGTGGACAGAGGGAGTCTCTGATGTGCAGGTTGTAGTTAAAGGGTTAAGGGCAGAGGTATAATTTGAAGTTTGTGGGCGCCAGTGAAGAATCTGTGCCAGGGCCCCCACTTACCATCTATAATACTGGTGTCTTCATATGCTGTGGAGAGGCCTTTGGATCCCAGTAGTGACGGCCGCCTCTGCACCCCATATAGCTGTGTAAAGGGTTTTCTGGGACATGCGTATTGACTGGCTCAGTCCTAAAGAAGTTAAGGACCAGAAGTGTGGTAGTAGGATGAGGGGGCACCAGGGCCAGGAGAGGGGGGAGGGGCAGGCTTTTACAGTTCCGTTATCTGCATTCCTGTGCACCTAAGGGCTAGTTCACACGGGGGCAAGGAGGTGGACATACAATGGTGGTCTATGGAGACTACTATCGTTCTTTTTTTTTTCCGCTAGTGGCATGTTACCGCTAGCGGAAAAAAGAAGTGGGCTGCCCTTTCTTCAGACGAATTCCGCAGCTCGCTGAGCCGCGGCTTCTGCCTAGCGGCAGCAACCTCCAGAGTCGGCCCATTCATTTGAGCTGACTCTAGAGGGGGAAGCCGCAACCACGACAGTCTTGGCAGGCAGGTTTATTATTATTATTTATTTCTATAGCACCATTAATTCCATGGTGCTTTACATTTGGGGGTTACATACAATACACAGAATATACAGGTAGATATAATACTAACAGTGATCGGCTGGCACAGTGGGGTAGAGGGCCCTGCCCGCGAGGGCTTACAATCTATGAGGGAAGGGGCGTAGAGACAGAAGGAGAGGGGGAGACTGTACAGATGGCGGTGCAGTGATAGTGTTATTGGAGGTTGTAGGTCTTCCTGAATAGGGGAGTCTTCAGGGCCTTCTTGAATCCTGTGATTGTGGGGGTCAGTCTTATGTGTCTTGGTAAGGAGTTCCAGAGTATGGGGGATGCACGGGAGAAATCTTGGAGACGGTTGTGTGAGGAGCGGATGAGAGCAGAGCGGAGTAGGAGGTCATTGGAGGATCTGAGGTTACGTGTGGGCAGGTAGCGGGGGAATAGGTCAGAGATCTATGGAGGGGGCAGGTTGTGGATGGTTAGCGTTTGTAGCTTGAACTCAATTTGCTGGGCTATAGGTAGCCAGTGGAGGGACTGGCAGAGGGGAGCAGCCGATGAAGATCGGGGGGTGAGGTGGATTAAGCGAGCAGCGCAGTTTAAGGTGGACTGAGGGGGGCGAGGGTGTTTGCTGGAAGTCCATGGAGAAGGGTGTTGCAGTAGTCTAAGCGGGAGATTATGAGGGCCTGGACGAGCGTCTTAGTAATTTCCTGGGTGAGGAAGGGGCGAATTCGGTGGATGTTCTTGAGCTGGAGGCGGCAGGAGGTGTTGAGGGCTTGAATATGTGGCTTGAAGGATAGGTCGGAGTCCAGGGTTACCCCAAGGCATCGGGCTTGTGGGACAGGGGTAATTGTGGTTCCATTAACTTTGATAGATGGGTCAGGTGGAGGGGCCATACGGGCTGGGGTGAAGATGATAAACTCTGTTTTCTCCATGTTGAGTTGGAGAAAGCGGGAGGAGAGGAAGGAGGCTATGGCCGCTATCTGAGAGTGACACGGCTCCCCGCATCACTCTCTGTGCCAAAATCCGCCCCCCGTGTGAATGAGCCCTAATGCTGCTCCATCTGTGCATAGGTCTCTCCTGTCTGCATATCGCCACACTGAAGAGAAACCAAGACCTCATCTCTCTTCTACTGGAGAGCGGAGCAGACATCAACAGTCAGGTATGTATGGCATCCCCATAGTAGACCACTGTGCTTGTCCTGAAAATCCTCTGTGCTGCGGGGCTTCTAATTGTCCTCCCTCTCTTCTCATCCTCTAGGAGGGCACCAGCGGTAAGACCCCCCTGCACCTGGCTGTGGAGATGCTGGACCGCTCACTGCTGCTACATCTGCTACAACGTCGCCCCAAAGTGGACGCCTTCATGTATAATGGCTGTACCCCTCTGCACCTGGCGGTGGGAAGGAAGGACGCTGGATTGGCCAGGTTACTGTGTCAGGCAGGAGCCGACATCTTACAACGGAATCGAGAAGGAGACACTCCACAAGATCTGGCAGAGGGCAACAACCAGGTAAGTGATCACACCCCAAAAATGAGCATGAGGACATGACTGCCTCCATATTGTACCTCCCTTTCAATGTCTTGATCTAATACCTTTCACAGGTGAGGGTATGTTTCAGTTGTCAGGAGTCTAGCTAATCCAGATCAGTGGTTTACAGTCTGCGGCTTCTAAGGGTTAGTTCACACGGGGCAAGAGGGGGCAGATTTTGGCGCTGAATCCACGTCAGAATCCACCCCTTCACAATGGAGGTCTATGTAGACCTAGCGAGATGCCCTTTCTTCTGATGGATTCCGCGGCTGATTCAGCTCCGGCGTCCACCTCGCGACAGCACCCACCGGACTAGGCCCATTCATTTGGGCCTACTCCGGAGTGGGAAGCTGCGACAGTCGTGGCAGGCGCATTTTGACCCTATTGTGATCAATCAGGACCAAAATCCGCCAGTCCGCGCCCCGTGTGAACTAGCCCTTAGCTGTTGCACTACATCTCCTATAACGTTGTAGTTTTGCCCAGCTGGAGAGCCCCAGGTCAGAGATCATCCCTCCATATGCCAGCAGTGAGTTTTTAGCTCGCCCCCTGAGACGTTATCCGCCTGCTCACTGTCTCCTCCATCTCTTTCAGCTTCTCGCTCTTCTTCCCTTTGATGATCTGAAGATTTCGGGAAAACCAGTGGTAACGTCTGCCTGACCAGTGACCCCAGCTGGACCGGTCAACCATGTCTACTGGACCCAGGTCATTTTCTCCCTCCCGGACAATGAACTGACGGGACAAGAACCATTCAGGAGCCAGTCCCATATAGACTCTCACATGGAGCCATAGGCCTGGTCTCATCCCACATTATGACATTGGGGGCGGCCTCAGTTTGGAAATACGGCATTGCTACTAGATAAGATATTGCCCATCTCTCAGAGCATGTTGTATGTTTCTTGTCCTATGTAGTGCCCCGTTCCTGCCACCCAGTTATGGCTGCAGCTACAGAAGCCTCCACCATAGTATAAATCGGGTGCCTTATAGACTCGTCTCTGACCTCTGCACTATTCGATGTAATCCCTCCCCCCCCCCCCAACAATTTCCCCCGGTCTCTTTTGACCACTTGATAAATTTGAGATTAAATAGTGCTTAGTCCCAGAAAAGCCTTCATTATCCCGCCCTGCGCTCATAGTCTAATGCCGCCATATTGTAGCTGCACATAATGCCGCCATATTTTAGTTATATGTCAGCCTCCAAGTCGACTGGACCTAGTGACCAGTATGGGGAACGTAGGGGCTAATGGTTGTGGATGCTCCAGGAGGCAGAATTCTGCAGAAAAGGTTTTGGCGGAAGCCCCATGTACCCCCAAGTCACAGCCTGAATTATTCCTGGACACACATTTTAAGTTTTTATTTTTCTCTTTCTAAATGGGGTTGCGATTTGCTCCCCTGACCATCTTTTCCCCTGCGGCCTCGTCAACACTTCTGTATTATACGCAACAGGGACGTCACAGGAATAAAGTATTTTGTCTGGATGAGGCTGGCTCCTTTTGTCACTGCCAACATTATCACACCTGCTACTCCCAACCCCCACCCCCTGCACATCCCAGGTCACCTCCTCTCTTTGGCCAAAAGAGAAAAGCTTAGTCTGGAGTCCTGAGACCCTCACCAGGAAACCCCCAGCTCAAATATGTATAGAACGCAATACAGAGATGTCTGTGTCACTATTCCGACTGGATTGATGCAGTTACCCATGTGACTTGGATTCAAGTGAAATCCATGTTTTTATCCAGAGGTGAAGGAAGGAGTTGTTATAGAATTTAGCTCCATTGTACTGAGCAAAAATATGCTGCTATTCTGCTGGTGCAGTCACTGTGTACATACATTACATTACTTATCCTGTATTATACTCCAGAGCTGCGCTCACTATTCTGCTGGTGCAGTCACTGTGTACAGTCATGGCCAAAAGTTTTGAGAATGATACAAATATTAATTTTTTTACAAAGTCTACTGCTTCAGTTGTTCTAATGGCAATTTGCAGATACTCCAGAATGTTATAAAGAGTGATCAGCTGAACAGCAATTACTTGCAAAGCCAATATTTGCCTAGAAAATGAACTTTATCCCCCAAAACACATTTCAACATCATTGCAGCCCTGCCTTAAAAGGACCAGCATTGTTTCAGTGATTGCTCCATTAACACAGGTGTGGGTGTTGATGAGGACAGGGCTGGAGATCAATCTGTCATGATTAAGTAAGAATGACACCACTGGACACTGTAAAAGGAGGCTGGTGCTTGGCATCATTGTTTCTCTTCTGTTAACCATGGTTATCTCTAAAGAAACACGTGCAGTCATCATTGCACTGCACAAAAATGGCCTAACAGGGAAGAGTATTGCAGCTAGAAAGATTGCACCTCAGTCAACAATCTATCGCATCATCAAGAACTTCAAGGAGAGAGGTTCCATTGTTGGCAAAAAGGCTCCAGGGCGCCCAAGAAAGACCAGCAAGTGCCAGGACCGTCTCTTAAAAGTGTTTCAGCTGCGGGATCGGGCTACCAGCAGTGCAGAGCTTGCTCAGGAATGGCAGCAGGCAGGTGTGAGTGCATCTGCACACACTGTGAGGTGGAGACTCTTGGAGCAAGGCCTGGTCTCAAGGAGGGCAGCAAAGAAGTCACTTCTCTCCAGAAAAAAACATCAGGGACAGACTGATATTCTGCAAAAGGTACAGGGAGTGGACTGCTGAGGACTGGGGGAAAGTCATTTTCTCTGATGAATCCCCTTTTCGATTGTTTGGGACATCTGGAAAACAGCTTATTCGGAGAAGACGAGGTGAGCGCTACCACCAGTCTTGTCTCATGCCAACTGTAAAGCATCCTGAAACCATTCATGTGTGGGGTTACTTCTCAGCCAAGGGAATCAGCTCTCTCACAGTCTTGCCTAAAACCACAGCCATGAATAAAGAATGGGACCAGAATGTCCTCCAAGAGCAACTTCTCCCAACTGTCCAAGAGCAGTTTGGCGATCAACAATGCCTTTTCCAGCATGATGGAGCACCTTGCCATAAAGCAAAGGTGATAACTAAATGGCTCAGGGAACAAAACATAGAGATTTTGGGTCCATGGCCTGGAAACTCCCCAGATCTTAATCCCATTGAGAACTTGTGGTCAATCATCAAGAGACGGGTGGACAAACAAAAACCTACAAATTCTGACAAAATGCAAGCATTGATTGTGCAAGAATGGACTGCTATCAGTCAGGATTTGGTCCAGAAGTTGATTGAGAGCATGCCAGGGAGAATTGCAGAGGTCCTGAAGAAGAAGGGTCAACACTGCAAATATTGCAACGCTGCATTAACTCATTCTGTCAGTATAAGCTTTTGTTACTCATAATATGATTGCAATTATATTTCTGTATGTGATAAAAACATCTGACAAACACACATAAAAACCAGAGGGCAGCAGATCATGTGAAAATAGAAGATTTGTGTCATTCTCAAAACTTTTGGCCATAACTGTACATACATTCAGGGCCGCCATCAGGAATTTTGGGGCCCCATACAGCCTAAGTGTCTGCCCCCCCGCCATTTTAAAACAACCTTATTTTGCGACATACCAATTCTGTATCACATTTCCCTTTATTTAGCAGCATTACAAGGCTTAATCAGATTCTATTTGCAGGTAAAATCTACTATGTGTAGAGAGCCAACACCATCTATAAGAGCCCTCCTAATAAATCCTCAGGGCTTTTTCACATTGCGTTTTTGGCCTCCCTTGCCGGGATACGTTGGTAACCAGTCAGAATCAGCTGTCAACTTATCCCTGCACAAAGAACTGGCCATTAAAAAAAGGGGGCCTGCAGTTCTCCGTGCAGGGATAAGTGGGTAGCTGATTGTGACTGGTTACCAACGTATCCCAGCAAGGGAGGCCAAAAACGCAATGTGAACACTCCTTTAAAGTGAAAGTCCCACCCCCAAACAGGCTGCTATGCTAGTAGCATAGCCTACATCATTATTAATACAAAGCACACATACCTTTGGAGGGATTGTGTGCTTTGTAGTTCTCCAGCTAAAAACTTATATATTATATATTATTGCCCCAGCTTCCTCTCCGCAGTGCCGCACACCCGATGTCCCAACAATCCCCCTCCCCCCCCCCCCCCGTCCACCCTCTAACATCTTTCCATTGCCCCCAGTACCCATATCTCCCAACTTTTGAAGAACCAAAAGAGGGACAAAATGTGCTTTGCGCGCCGCGGGAAATTTAGCCCCACCCACTGTTATGTTGACTCCGACAACTCATTAATTTTTCATGTGCCCGCACACTGTATAATCCTCCTACAGTCACCTGTAAACTATATGTCCCCCCTCCGTCTCTCCCCCAGCTTCATATACACCCTTCATCTGCCTCCAGATTCATGTCCCCTCCATCTCTGCCCCCAGATTCATGTACCCTTCCATCTCTGCTCCCAGATTCATGTCCCCCCTCCATCTCTGCCCCCAGATTCATGTCCCCCCTCCATCTCTGCCCCCAGATTCATGTCCCCCATCTCTGCCCCCAGATTCATGTCCCCCCTCCATCTCTGCCCCCAGATTCATGTCCCTCCATCTCTGCCCCCAGATTCATGTCCCCCCATCTCTGCCCCCAGATTCATGTCCCCCCATCTCTGCCCCCAGATTCATGTCCCCCCATCTCTGCCCCCAGATTCATGTCCCCCCATCTCTGCCCCCAGATTCATGTCCCCCATCTCTGCCCCCAGATTCATGTCCCCCCATCTCTGCCCCCAGATTCATGTCCCCCCAACTCTGCCCCGAGATTCATGTCCCCTCCATCTCTGCCCCCAGATTCATGTCCCCCCATCTCTGCCCCCAGATTCATGTCCCCCCATCTCTGCCCCCAGATTCATGTCCCCTCCATCTCTGCCCCCAGATTCATATCTCCACAGCTCTGCCCCCAGATTCATGTCCCCCATCTCTGCCCCCAGATTCATGTCCCCACATCTCTGCCCCCAGATTCATGTGCCCCCCATCTCTGCCCCCAGATTCATGTCTCCACATCTCTGCCCCCAGATTCATGCCCCCATCTCTGCCCCCAGATTCATGTCCCCCATCTCTGCCCCCAGATTCATGTCCCCCCATCTCTGCCCCCAGATTCATGTTCCCTCCATCTCTGCCCCCAGATTCATGTCTCCACAGCTCTGCCCCCAGATTCATGTCCCCCATCTCTGCCCCCAGATTCATGTCTCCACAGCTCTGCCCCCAGATTCATGCCCCCCATCTCTGCCCCGATATTCATGCCCCCCATCTCTGCCCCCAGATTCATGTCCCTCCATCTCTGCCCCCAGTGTCATGCCGTCCTCTCCTTCATCTGCCCCCAGTTTCACGTTCCACATTAGACTTACCTTCTCCTTCGTTCCCCCGCTGCTCTCTCGGCGCCTCTCTCTCTTACTGGCGCACAGTTGTAGACGCGATGTGACGTCATCACATCGCGTCTACACTGCCGGGTAGCCGGCGGCAGCGCTGAAGCGAGGAGCTGACCTGTGTCAGCTCCTCTCTTCGCTGCTGCCGCCGGTCTCGCTGACACATATGCGGCTGAAGCGAGGAGCTGACCTGTGTCAGCTCCTCTCTTCGCTGCTGCCGCCGGTCTCGCTGACACATATGCGGCTGAAGCGAGGAGCTGACCTGTGTCAGCTCCTCGCTTCAGCCGCATATGTGTCAGCGAGAGAGGCGGCAGCAGCGAAGAGAGGAGCTGACACAGGTCAGCTCCTTGCTTCAGCCGCGTATGTCTGCAACTCAGATCTGCGTCCTCTGGACGCAGATCTGAGTTGAAACAGCAGACATAGAATGACTGCTGCGGGCGCCAGGGGGCCGGCACACGGTGGCGGGCCAAAACCGGGCCCCCCCCCCCCATTTTTTAATTTGGCCGGGCCCCTGACGCCAGTACCAGTAGTACTGGCCTATCGGCGGCCCTGCATACATTACATTACTTATCCTGCACTGATCCTGAGTTACATCCTGTATTATACTCCAGAGCTGTGCTCACTATTCTGCTGGTGCAGTCACCGTGTACATACATTACATTACTTATCCTGTATTATACTCCAGAGCTGCGCTCACTATTCTGCTGGTGCAGTCACTGTGTACATACATTACATTACTTATCCTGTACTAATCCTGAGTTACATCCTGTATTATACTCCAGAGCTGTGCTCACTATTCTGCTGGTACAATCACTGTGTACATACATTACATTACTTATCCTGTATTATACTCCAAAGCTGCGCTCACTATTCTGCTGGTGCAGTCACTGTGTACATACATTACATTACTTATCCTGTATTATACTCCAGAGCTGCGCTCACTATTCTGCTGGTACAGTCACTGTGTACATACATTACATTACTTATCCTGTACTGACAATATTTCTGACTTCCTTGTCCATTTAAACTGATTTTCCATAGTTTGCATCACATTTATAAATGTTGCAGTGTTTGATAAAGGTGGAGCATCTTTAACTCCAACACTTCTGTTCAGAGATATTAGTGGGAATGTGACAATAAATTTCGCATACATCGTGTAACCATGGCCACACCCCCAATCATTTTTCAGCATGTTAACAGCGAAAAAAAAAATACATAAACTTCCAAAATGGTTCCACAAGTAAGCCAAAAAGGTTTATAACTTGAGAGCTGCTGAAACACCGGAGCATGCAAATCATCAATGCCAACAACACGCTCATTATATGGCTTCCCAACGAGCTGCTGAAATGCCAGAACAATCATGGCCACAGCGCAAGGAATGAGCTCAGCGGCAGGACAGCTTGACAGCTGAAACGCCGGGGCAGGTGGATCATCAACGCCAACAACACACTTATTATATGGCGTCCCAGCGAGTTGCTGAGATCCAGGAACAATCACAGGCACTGTGCGAGGAACAAGTACAGCGGCAGGCCAGCTTGAGAGCTGCTGAAATGCCGGAGCATGCAGATTATAAAACAACGAGCGCTATGAAGGAAGCCAAAAGTCAACAGCGTTCTCCTCAAGCGGAGCTGAGGGGGATCATTGATGCCAACAGTACACTCATTATATGGCTTCCCAGCGAGCTGCTAAGATGCCAGAACAATCAAGGGCACATGAGGAACCAGTTCAGCGGCAGGCCAGCTTGAGAGCTGCTGAAAAGCCGGAGCAGGCGGATCATCAACGCCAACAACACACAGACGAAGTCGTGGGCAGAGGCTAGTAATAATAATAATAATATAAAGTTTGTGTGTTTGGATGTTTGTTCCTCAATCACGCAAAAATGGCTGAACGGATTTGAACGAAATTTGGCACATAGATAGATTGTAACCTGGGTTAACACATCGGCTACTTTGTATCCCGGAGGAGAACTGGAATAGATTATACTGGGTATAGAAGGAGGAGGACTGTACATATTAGTAGGATACCGGGGACAGGCGGAGAACTATATAGAGATGACTGTATGTAGATTATATCGGGTACAGGGGGAGGACTGTATATAGATGACTGTATATAGATGATACTGGGTACAGGAGGACTGTATATAGATGACTGTATATAGATGATACAGGGTACAGGAGGACTATATATAGATGACTGTATATAGATTATACCAGGTACAGGAGGACTGTATATAGATTACTGTGTATAGATGATACTGGGTACAGGAGGACTGTATATAGATGACTGTATATAGATAATACAGGGTACAGGAGGACTATATATAGATGACTGTATATAGATTATACCAGGTACAGGAGGACTGTATATAGATTACTGTGTATAGATGATACTGGGTACAGGAGGACTGTATATAGATGACACCGGGAAGAGGGAGGACACATCTCAGGCCACCCCCTCAGGTCCCCTCCTCCTCCTCACTCCTCCGCCTGTTACTCCTCCTCGCCTCTAGATGTCGCTGTGCTCCAGGGCGGGGACTCGGGGTAGGCGGCCGGGGTAGCGGTTGTAGCTGGGAGAGCGAAGTCCTGTTCTGACCCCGGTACCGGAGAGATGAGGAGCGCAGCCCGGAGCCGGTGAGTGGCCCCATGTGTATTGATCACGTCATTATCTGTCCTCAGTGCAGTTGTGACGTCATAACAGGAGATCGCATCACCGGTCTTTGAGAGGAAGACTGCAGAGCTGATAGTGGAGAGCATCGGAGGAGCACCCCGAATCTGTATAGTGACGTCATCACAGAGTGTAACCCCCTAGAGTGTGTCACCTCCTGCGTGCACCCACCTATAGTGTATCATCTCCTTTGTGTACCCCCGTATAGTGTGTGATCTCCTCTGTGTACCCCCCCCCCCCTATAGTGTCACCTCCTCTGTATACCCCATGCCCTGTGTCACCTACTCTTTATACCCCCATAGGGTGTCACCTGCTCTGTGTACCCCGCATGTTGTGCGTCACCTCCTCTTTGTACCCCCCCCCCCCATAATGTGTGTCACCTACTCTGTGTACCCCCGTAGCGTGTCACCTGCTCTGTGTACCCCGAATGTTGTGCGTCACCTCCTCTTTGTACCCCCCCCATAATGTGTGTCACCTACTCTGTGTACCCCCGTAGCGTGTCACCTGCTCTGTGTACCCCGCATGTCGTGTGTCACCTCCTCTTTGTACCCACCATAGTGTGTCTCCTCATCTGTGTACCCCCTTATAGTATATCACCTCCTCCATATACTCCTCTACAGGGTATCCTCTGTGTTTTCCTCTTCCCCTATAGAGTGCCCTCTGAGTCCTGCAGTTATTGCCCCTTCTATGATGGGCTTTGTAGTCTTTGCCCCTTCTGCAGGGTGTAGTACTGTATGTCTCAGGGTGTGAGGAGCCGAGTGTGGCAGTGCACAGTACAGGTCTGTGATGATCGGTATTCCCTCTCTCCCCCCCTTCCTCCTCCTTTTCCCTCCTCTGCCAGGAATGATTTTGGGGAGGGGGGACTCTACTCAATCCCTCTTTTCTTTGCCGACTCTCCTCCAGCACACAGACGTGTTCCCTGTACACAGACTGGTCATTGTGACCTGAGGACGTCACGGCAAGGGTTAAACCATCAGTCTCCTGGGCCATCTGTACAGGCGTAACCCCAGCGGTGCCTGTGACCTGTGCACTACTCCCATCGTCCATCGGTATATACCCAGCATGACATGTAGTACTAGGTGCAGCTGGTATATACAGGACATGAGAAGTAATAGTGTGCACAGCCGCTCTGTGCCGGTCACTACATTGGCTACATTACAGAATACAATATAAACTTATCCCTCTCATCCATAATGCCGCACCTCCATACACTTCCTCCCTCATCTCTGTCTACCGCCCAACCCATGCCCTGTTCACTCAATGACCTAACACTTATATCCTCTATTATGAGAACCTCCCACGCTCGTATACAAGACTTCTCCCGAGCTGCACCACTTCTCAGGAATGCTCTACCCCGGACAATCAGATTAACTCCCAATTTCTTCAGCGCAAACTAAAGACACATCTCATCAGACAGGCCTGTCACATGTCCTAATGTAAACCCTTCCGTACCGTAATTAGAATCCCCAAAACGAACCCTCCTCTGTCCCCGCTCCCAAATTTCCCCACATGATATGATGCCATTTGAGATTTTTATATGTCCAGGCACCATCTGCATGTTACAGGACACGACTGGTGACGGCTCATACAGGTTTATGTTTGTGTAATGACAGTCACCTCTATTACAAAATTATCTGACCCCCTGTATAAGCAATGTCGCCCCTGCTACCTCTTGTGTCACCCCCTCTACCTCATAGATTGTAAGCTCTTGTGTGCAGGGCCCTCAGTCCCATTGTGTGAAGTGACTATTTCTTTGTAATGTATCTTTTTGTCTGTACTTGAACAATACAAATTGTACAGCGCTGCGGAATATGTTGGCGCTATAGAAATAACATGTATTATTATATACAGGGCATGAGAAGTGGTACTGAGCATTATATATACATATGGGGGTAACAGTATCTGATCAGCCTTATAGCTGTAGTCAGTAGTCATGACCAAGTGTTCTATAGGTACTCATTTATTAATATCCTCATAAAGTATATGGCGGTAGTACTGTGTACCGCCCTCAGCTCCACACCCTGCCATCTCCTGTGTTTACTCTCATGTGAGAAAGGGATGAGATGCAAATAAGGCAAAAGAAAGTGTCACATTATACCGTATAATAAATTCCTGATATAATAATATCTCAACTCCTAACAACTTGTCATTGAGACGGTATGTACCCGCCATAGAGGAAAGCTTTATAGTATTTATATTCTTGTACATAGGAGTAGTATTATAGTAGTTATATTCTTGTACTTAGGAGGTAGTATTATAGTAGTTATATTCTTGTACATAGGAGTAGTATTATAGTAGTTATATTCTTGTACATAGGAGCAGTATTATAGTAGTTATATTCTTATACATAGGAGCAGTATTATAGTAGTTATATTCTTGTACATAGGAGTAGTATTATAGTAGTTATATTCTTGTACATAGGAGTAGTATTATAGTAGTTATATTCTTGTACTTAGGAGGTAGTATTATAGTAGTTATATTCTTGTACATAGGAGTAGTATTATAGTTATATTCTTGTACATAAGAGTAGTATTATAGTAGTTATATTCTTGTACTTAGGAGGTAGTATTATAGTAGTTATATTCTTGTACATAGGAGTAGTATTATAGTAGTTATATTCTTGTACATAGGAGCAGTATTATAGTAGTTATATTCTTGTAAATAGGAGCAGTATTATAGTAGTTATATTCTTGTACATAGGAGCAATATTATAGTAGTTATATTCTTGTACATAGGAGCAATATTATAGTAGTTATATTCTTGTACATAGGAGCAGTATTATAGTAGATATATTCTTGTACATAGGAGCAATATTATAGTAGTTATATTCTTGTACATAGGAGCAGTATTATAGTAGATATATTCTTGTACATAGGAGTAGTATTATAGTAGTTATATTCTTGTACATAGGAGTAGTATTATAGTAGTTATATTCTTGTACATAGGAGTAGTATTATAGTAGTTATATTCTTGTACATAGGAGTAGTATTATAGTGGTTATATTCTTGTACATAGGAGTAGTATTATAGTGGTTATATTCTTGTACATAGGAGCAGTATTATAGTAGTTATATTCTTGTACATAGGAGCAGTATTATAGTAGTTATATTCTTGTACATAGGAGTAGTATTATAGTAGTTATATTCTTGTACATAGGAGCAGTATTATAGTAGTTATATTCTTGTACATAGGAGTAGTATTATAGTAGTTATATTCTTGTACATAGGAGCAGTATTATAGTAGTTATATTCTTGTACATAGGAGTAGTATTATAGTAGTTATATTTTTGTACATAGGAGCAGTATTATAGTAGTTATATTCTTGTACATAGGAGTAGTATTATAGTAGTTATATTCTTGTATACAGGAGGTAGTATTATAGTAGTTATATTCTTGTACATAGGAGCAATATTATAGTAGTTATATTCTTGTACATAGGAGCAATATTATAGTAGTTATATTCTTGTACATAGGAGCAGTATTATAGTAGATATATTCTTGTACATAGGAGTAGTATTATAGTAGTTATATTCTTGTACATAGGAGTAGTATTATAGTAGTTATATTCTTGTACATAGGAGTAGTATTATAGTGGTTATATTCTTGTACATAGGAGTAGTATTATAGTGGTTATATTCTTGTACATAGGAGCAGTATTATAGTAGTTATATTCTTGTACATAGGAGCAGTATTATAGTAGTTATATTCTTGTACATAGGAGTAGTATTATAGTAGTTATATTCTTGTACATAGGAGCAGTATTATAGTAGTTATATTCTTGTACATAGGAGTAGTATTATAGTAGTTATATTCTTGTACATAGGAGCAGTATTATAGTAGTTATATTCTTGTACATAGGAGGTAGTATTATAGTAGTTATATTCTTGTACATAGGAGTAGTATTATAGTGGTTATATTCTTGTACATAGGAGTAGTATTATAGTAGTTATATTCTTGTACATAGGAGTAGTATTATAGTAGTTATATTCTTGTACATAGGAGCAGTATTATAGTAGTTATATTCTTGTACATAGGAGTAGTATTATAGTAGTTATATTCTTGTACATAGGAGCAGTATTATAGTAGTTATATTCTTGTACATAGGAGGTAGTATTATAGTAGTTATATTCTTGTACATAGGAGCAGTATTATAGTAGTTATATTCTTGTACATAGGAGGCAGTATTATAGTAGTTATATTCTTGTACATTGGCTGTAGTATTATAGTAGTTATATTTTTGTTATTCTGCGGACTCCTCTTTGTCCTCTTTTCTTGCAGTTATTTCCATCTTAATTGAGGATATGGAGCGGTATCATCAGTCTTGTTGTGTTGTAATTGTGTCATGTAGTAGAGCTATGTGTGTTTTGTTGCCGCTCACATCCGGCTCCCGGTGTTACATCCTCTTCCCTGTAGAAATTTATAGCTTTCTACCAAGGTTGAGTGGAGTCAGAACTCTGCATTAATAGCGGGCGTGGACCTTATAATGTGCCGGTTCATTGCGTGTGCTGTGCATCGTTCACACTACCTGTGGGACAAGGTGTGATCCTGGCGTAGGGGGTGGTATATGTAATATGTACCCATAATAGTGTCAGAAACAGGGGCCTTTGTGGTCTCATGGGAAACCCTGTAGAATCTCCTTGTGTGCACACGTTCGGGCCTACACCTGAGCACAGTATAGCGGCCATCTTGTCATGATGTCTGGTACATTGTCAAAAGCCCATAACACAGGAATGTTTTTATAGTTTCAGTCTTCACAATCCCATGCGCGTATTACAGTAGATACATATGGACATAATCTTTGGCTTAGCTCTGAACTCCATCCACCCCCGGCCACTAGGTGTATGAGGGGCTGGGGGTTAATTGAATTTTATCTGTTCATGCTTTATGACAGCCTAACTGGTCTTTCCACCATTGCTGGTCCATTGTCCTCTTGAATTGTCTATTGTATTGGCTCTTTGAAATGTTTAACCACTTTGGCACCAACAGCTACATGTCCATTGTATCCAGCCAAAAGGAGACAGCTCAAATCAGCTGGAGGGGGACTATTGCCTCCCCAGACAACAATGGTTACAAGTTTAGTTTCAACCTGGGACAAAAAGGCATATTATAGCTATATCCAGATATTGCTGGCGCCATCTTATCACGTAATATCGTATTCAGTTTGAAACATAACTAGTTATACTGAATTTAGTTTTAAAGGGATTCTCCCATTAAAACACATTTTTTTCTCGTTGACACGTAGGAATAGCCTTAAAAAAGGCTATTCTTCTCCTACCTTTAGATGTCTTCTCTGCACCGCCGTTCAGTATATAATCCGGTTTTCGCCGGTATGTAAATGAGTTCTCTCGTAGCACTGGGGGCGGTCCTCGGCGCTCAAAAAGCACTGGGTGCGTCCCCTATGCTGAAATCTCCAGCGATGCCTCCATCTTCTTCAGGAGCGTCCTCTTCAGCCTCTTCTTCCGGCGGTGGCTTGTAACTTCTAGGCCTCGGGCCTTGGGCAGAGCAGACTGTGCATGCCCACAGGCCACGAGAAAATGGCCGCTTGCACGGTTGAACAGGTCTTCTTTCGGCGCTGACTTCAAATTTCTAGGCCTCAGGCAGCCGACTGCGCATGCCAGCTGGCCACAAGAAAATGGTCACTTACAATACTGTGTAAGTGGCCATTTTCTTGTGGCCGATGGGCATGTGCAGTCGGCTTTGCCCGAGGCCTAGAAGTTTGAAGCCAACCCTCGGAAGAAGACCCGTTCCTGAAGAGGATGGAGGTGGCGCTGGAGATTTCTCTCGCAGCATTGGGGACGTCCCAGTGCTTTTTGAGCACCGAGGACCGCCCCCAGTGCTACGAGAGAACTCATTTGCATACCGGCAAAAACCAGATTATATACCGAACAGCGGCGCAGAGAAGACATTTAAAGGTAGGAGAAGAATAGCCTTTCTTAAGACTATTCCTATGTGTTAGGGACAACAAAAATGACCTTTAATGATCGGATCCCTTTAAGGAATACAATGTTTTTGTGATCATATATTTACAACCTTCACAATAGTAGATACATCTACCATCCATCCACCTGTCAGCCCACACACCCCCTATAGCCTGGCCTTGTTCTTCAGACTCTCCCTGACACGGAGCTGATGTCACTTCTGCAGGTCAGAGTGCGCCCCCTTCAGGTAACACTTATCCTGGTCCTTTGTTACTAGATGGAGGCAGGGCTGTGACAACCCTCAGACATGTCGGTAGTAGTATATGCAGTGGCCGTGACTGTATATTGGAGCTCTCTCTTCTGTTGTATTGCTGTGGGTCATATTTTGCCCTTAGATAAGGTCTTCTTTGTCTCTTCCGGCTGATATGGGGCCTGTAGCTGCAGATAACGTCTTATCAGATAACGCTCCATCTGCAGACATTCTCAGGAAAAGGACCTGAAGAGTCAGTGAGGGCGAGGCACGTTACAGACTTTCTGGGGGTGACGGTCACATTATGGCGAGTGCCGTATATCTGAGGGAGTTGTAGTACATTGTGTGTAACCTCCTCTTATTCTCCCCAGGTCTCTGCTCCTCCTGGTTATCCTCCTAGGGGTCTCTGCTGAGGAGCCGCCCCCCGCATCCCCCGCTCAGGACTTATGGACAGAATTCTGGCTTGTGCGGTTTATACTGAACGTAGCTGGTTACGGGACCATCCTGATACCAGGCTACCTGCTCATACACTACTTCAAACGGCGCAACTACCTGGAGACAGGTAAGTGGAAGGTCATGTGACAGCCATGTGCGCTCCCGTGCTTCGTGTACTCTTACGTATGTCACCCGGGCATTGTCATCACATGTGACCCCATTCCTTTGATGTCATGTTCATACATGTATGTACGCCGCCTGTGACATCGCATGATGCCACTCCCATTTTACACTGTGGGGGGAGGGGTTTCATACGAATTCTGTTTGCACATGGTCATTATGATTGTCTCTTCTTATGTTCCCGCAGGTCGGGGGATCTGTTTCCCTGTGGTGAAGTCTTGTGTGTTTGGACATGAGTCAAAGTCACTCGCAGCCGATGACCCATCATCCGGCAGCCGGGTAGATGGCGACCCCTCCACCACACAACAGGCCTTCAAACTGCTCTTCTGTGCTGCCGGCCTCCAGGTAAGAGATGGGGCCACCACCATGAGAGAGAAATAGAGAGGTATGGGCAATTGTTTTTGGGATCCTGCGCCATAAGCTGCTAGTCTGAACCCAAAGTCTATACCACAGTATGAACCATTTGATGTAAATCATTTCTCTTGCCCCTTGGGTCCCCCTCTTTCATCTCATTGGTTTGAGCACCCTATATCTGTCACCAAGGGCCAATACCACTAGACCAAGCAGGGCAGAGATGTTTGGAAGGGTATATGAGATGGAGCCCCACCGAGCCTGTATGTGAGTCCTCTCTTAGTACCTGGCAGGGACGAGCACTAGTCCAGAAGTTCTCACCTGACTTAGAGACGTTTTGCAGGAGATTGGCTGGTTAGTTTCCGGCTTTCCTTAGTACTATCTCCGCTCCATCACCTCTTGTGCTTATTCTTCCTTATTGTCTCCGCAGGTCTCATACCTGACCTGGGGTGTGTTACAGGAGCGAGTGATGACCCGGACTTACTCCTCCGGTGAACCAGGAACCCCAGGGGAGAAGTTCAGAGACTCTCAGTTCTTGGTGTTCATGAATCGTATCCTGGCTCTCACCGTGGCCGGAATCTACTGCGCACTCACCAAGCAGCCGCGTCACGGGGCGCCCATGTACAAATACTCCTTCGCCTCTCTGTCTAACATCCTGAGCAGTTGGTGTCAGTATGAGGCGCTAAAGTTCATCAGTTTTCCCACACAGGTCTTGGCCAAGGCTTCCAAGGTCATCCCCGTCATGCTGATGGGTAAACTGGTGTCCCACAAGAGCTACGAGTACTGGGAGTATTTAACTGCTGTCCTCATATCAGTTGGGGTCAGCATGTTCTTGCTGTCCAATGGGGGAAGTCACCGCGCTTCGGGGGTCACTACCTTCTCCGGGGTGATCATCTTGGCGGGATATATCGTGTTCGACAGCTTCACGTCCAACTGGCAAGACTCTCTCTTCAAGTACAAGATGTCGTCGGTGCAGATGATGTTCGGGGTGAATCTCTTCTCTTGCCTCTTCACAGTCTTCTCTCTGCTGGAACAGGGGGCTCTACAAGACGCCGTCCGTTTCATGACACGACACCCGGACTTCGCCTTTCACGCGGCTCTCCTGTCTGTGTGCTCAGCTTTTGGCCAACTCTTCATATTTTATACCATAAACAAATTTGGAGCGGCTATTTTTACCATCATTATGACTCTGCGCCAGGCGTTGGCGATCCTCTTGTCCTGTTTGCTCTACGGCCATCCGGTCACCCCAGTAGGGGCAGTTGGAGTGTCCGTGGTTTTTCTTGCCTTATTCCTTCGTGTCTATGCCCGGGGTAGAATGAAGAAGAAGGGCAGGAAGGCGGCCGATGCCCCGGCGGTTCAGAAGGTCTAAATAGGGGCCTTGTGGCCAGTGGACACATAATATGGGGACTTGTGTCTGAGACTGACGGACCGCCGCGAGCCCTGCCCCTGGATTTTATCCACTTATGTCTCCGTGGAGATGTCAGTGCATTGACTGCAGGGTGGATCGGGCCGCCGTCCAATCTCCCACTAGGTTAGAAGCCTAGGACGGCGGAACGGTCAGGAAGAGATTTGGGATTCTTTCCTTTTTTTTTTTTTTTTTTTTTTTTTTTTAATTTGTTATTTGTATTCAGGACTGGAACGTTCTCATTATTATTATTAGTAAACGGTACATTTACATATTCTGGAGATTTTATTTGGTTTTAATTATTGGCTTATTTTTAAAAAAAAATAAATTACAAAAATATAAAGTCTGCAGCTTCTTGCAAAAAAGATGGGTTGTATATCCATATACTAGAGATCAGCGGTGACATCACTGAGAATACAGCCTATCCCTATACTAGAGATCAGCGGTGACATCACTGAGGATACATCCTATCCATATACTAGAGATCAGCGGTGACATCACTAAGAATACAGCCTATCCATATACTAGAGATCAGCGGTGACATCACTGAGAATACAGCCTATCCATATACTAGAGATCAGCGGTGACATCACTGAGAATACAGCCTATCCATATACTAGAGATCAGCGGTGACATCACTAAGAATACAGCCTATCCCTATACTAGAGATCAGCGGTGACATCACTAAGAATACAGCCTATCTATATACTAGAGATCAGCGGTGACATCACTGAGAATACAGCCTATGTATATACTAGAGATCAGCGGTGACATCACTGAGAATACAGCCTACCCATATACTAGAGATCAGCGTGAGGTCACTGAGAATACAGCCTATGTATATACTAGAGAGCGGTGACATCACTGAGAATACAGCCTATCCCTATACTAGAGATCAGCGGTGACATCACTAAGAATACAGCCTATGTATATACTAGAGATCAGCGGTGACATCACTGAGAATACAGCCTATCCATATACTAGAGATCAGCGGTGACATCACTGAGAATACAGCCTATCCATATACTAGAGATCAGCGGTGACATCACTGAGAATACAGCCTACCCATATACTAGAGATCAGCGGTGACATCACTGAGAATACAGCCTATGTATATACTAGAGATCAGCGGTGACATCACTGAGGAGAGGTGGTTCTTACACTGTGTTTCTGACTATAGACGTTCACATGACAACTTGTAATAAGAGATCCTCCTATGCTGTATAAGAACGTTATCTCGCCCTTCTCCACAGTCCAGATTCTTATGACTGTCCAAACAGTTCTTCAGGATTCTGTTCCCAGGAGGGTTCACAGTATATACAGTCCTATGAAAAAGTTTGTGCCCCCCTATTAATCTTAATCATTTTTAGTTCTAAATATTTTGGTGTTTGCAGCAGCCATGTCAGTTTGATGTATCTAATAACTGATGGACACAGTAATATTTCAGGATTGAAATGAGGTTTATTGTACTAACAGAAAATGTGCAATATGCAATAAACCAAAAGTTCAGTTAATAATAATAAATTTTATTTATATAGCGCCAACATATTCCGCAGCGCTGTACAATGTGTAGGGTTCAAATCCAGACAGAAAGATACATTACAAAGAAAATCATTTCACACAATGGGACTGAGGGCCCTGCCCGCCAGAGCTTACAATCTATGAGGTAGAGGGGGTGACACAAGAGGTAGCAGGGGCGGCATTGCTTATGCAGAGGTCAGACACTTTTGTAATAGAGGTGACTGTCATTGCATAAACATAAGACTTTATGAGCAGTTGACAGTCGTGTCCTGTAACATGTGGATGGAGCTTGGACAGAGAAAGTTATCCTTAGATGACATCATATCACGTGGGGAAGTGTGGGAGCGGGGACAGAGGAGGGTTAAGGGTTTACGTTAGACATTGTGATAGGCCTGTCTGAAAAGATGTGTCTTTAGTTTGCGTTTGAAACTGTAGAAATTGGGAGTTAATCTGATTGTCCGGGGTAGAGCATTCCAGAGAAGTGGTTCAGCTCGGGAGAAGTCTTGTATACGAGCGTGGGAGGTTCTGATAATAGAGGATGTAAGTGTTAGGTCATTGAGTGAGCGGAGAGCACGGGTTGGGCGGTAGACAGAGATGAGGGAGGAGATGTAGGGAGGGGCAGCATTATGGAGAGCCTTATGGATGAGGGTGATAACTATATTTTATTCTATAATGAATAGGAAGCCAGTGTAGTGACTGGCACAGACCAGAGGCAGCGCTATAGCGTCCAGCCTGATAGATGAGCCTGGCCGCTGCATTCAGAATAGATTGTAGAGGGGAGAGTTTAGTGAGGGGAAGACCGATTAGTAAGGAGTTACAGTAGTCAAGGCGAGAATGAATCAGAGAGACAATAAGTGTCTTTAGTGTATCTCTGGTAAGGAAAGGGCGTATTCTGGAGATGTTTTTGAGGTGGAGGTGACATGAACGTGCGAGTGATTCAATATGAGGGGTGAAGGAAAGGTCTGCATCAAACATGACCCCGAGGCAGCGGGCCTGCTGCCTAGGAGTTATAGTAAGGCCTGAGATTGCAATGGATATATCAGGGACAGATCTATTAGATGGTGGAAACAGTAGTAGTTCAGTCTTGGAGAGATTTAGTTTCAGATAGAGTGAGGACATGATATTTGAGACAGCAGAGAGACAGTTGATGGTGGCCGAGCATGGACAGCCCGCTTCAAATCATCCCACAGATGTTCAATGATATTCAGGTCTGGGGACTGGGATGGCCATTCCAGAACATTGTATTGTTCCTCTGCATGAATGCCTGAGCCGATTTGGAGCGGTGTTTTGGATCAATGTCTTACTGAAATATCCATCCCCAGCGTAACTTCAACTTCGTCACTGATTCTTGAACATTATTCTCAAGAATCTGCTGATACTGAATGGAATCCATGCGGCCCTCAACTTTAACAAAATTCCCGGTGCCAGCATTGGCCACACAGCCCCAAAGCATGATGGAACCTCCACCAAATTTTACAGTGGGTAGCAAGTGTTTTTCTTGGAATGCTGGGGGTTTTTTTACGCCATGCATAACGCCTTTTTGTATGACCAAACAACTCAATCTTTGTTTCATCAGTCCACAGGACCTTCTTCCAAAATGAAGCTGGCTTGTCCAAATGTGCTTTTGCATACCTCAGGCGACTCTGTTTGTGGTGTGCTTGCAGAAACGGCTTCTTTCTCATCACTCTCCCATACGGCTTCTCCTTGTGCAAAGTGCGCTGTATTGTTACCGATGCACAGTGACACCATCTGCAGCAAGATGATGCTGCAGCTCTTTGGAGGTGCTCTGTGGATTGTCCTTCACTGTTCTCACCATTCTTCTCTGCCTTTCTGATATTTTTCTTGGCCTGCCACTTCTGGGCTTAACAAGAACTGTCCCTGTGGTCTTCCATTTCCTTACTATGTTCCTCACAGTGGAAACTGACAGGTTAAATCTCTGAGACAACTTTTTGTGTCCTTCCCCTGAATAACTATGTTGAACAATCTTTGTTTTCAGATCATTTGAGAGTTGTTTTGAGTAGCCCATGATGCCACTCTTCAGAGGAGATTCAAATAGGAGAACAACTTGCAATTGGCCACCTTAAATACCTTTTCTCATGATTGGATACACCTGGCTATGAAGTTCAAAGCTCAGTGAGGTTACAAAAGCAATTTTGTGCTTTAGTAAGTCAGTAAAAAGTAGTTAGGAGTATTCAAATCAATAAAATTATATGGGTACCAAAATTTTTGCGTCGGTCAAATTTTGGTTTAATGCATATTACACATTTTCTGTTAGTACAATAAACCTCATTTCAATCCTGAAATATTACTGTGTCCATCAGTTATTAGATATATCAAACTGTAATGGCTGCTGCAAACACCAAAATATTTAGAACTAAAAATGATTAAGATTAATAGGGGTGCCCAAACTTTTTCATAGGACTGTATAGTGGAGAAGATAGCTCAGTAGCAGCAATGGTGCGGACCCAACCAGTCAGAAACGGACACAAAATCTGGTGTAAAGAGGTTTATTTAGTAAAAACGGCAAAATAAATAAACCTTCAGTTCAGGCACAAAAAAATTAGCAAAATAAAATACAAGCTGTTAAGGCTAGTATAGGGATAGGCTGTATTCTCAGTAATATCACCGCTGATCTCTAGTATATGGGTAAAACTAAATTCCTGCTCGTCCGAGTTCTAACCAATACAGAATAAATCTGTACAGTGCAGAGTCAACCAGATCATGGTGCACCCGGGTTACCAGGTTCCCAGAGTCCAGGAGAGCCAGTACAGCATGTCCTGCTATAGTCACAGTACACATCTGCGGTTCAGTCACAGTTTCTGCCGAATTAGCGGGTTGAGCAAATGGGAACACCTGCCTGGATCTGCTGCAGTCTGTGAGCTCGGTCATCAGGGAACAGTATGCAGCAACGTGACCTAGTTCATGGCATCGCCAACATCTGTTACAGTATGAGTCTCCATTTTGAGACCTGGATCTAAAGTTCACAGTCTTCGCTGCCTGTTCCCGCTCTGAGGGTCTTCCCATCACCACCTTCCCCATTCCCACAGTAGTCGGTACGGTCTTACCTGTCTTGGAGGTAACGGGTCTGAGAGACGTCTGCAGAAGCATTTCGGTGGCTCGGTACTGCTCCACTAAACATACCAGTTAGTCAGCCGTTGCAGGTCCCGCTTGTCCTACCTAGCGCTGAATCTGAGGCGGCAGCGATCCGGTGTCCAGTACCACTCTCTCCACCATCTGTGCTGGAGTGGCCTCCTCAGGCTGAAGCCATTTCCTCATCAAATACATGAGATCATTCATCTAGGATTGGGGTGGGAGACTCAGAGAAAGGCCAGAGGTGCACTCTCCCAGCACGTACGAGCATGTTCACCCGGAGACGAGCCAGGATCTCACCTCTCAGCTTATGGTAGTTCTTAGCCTCCTGTTCACACAGGTCATAGTAGGCCTTCCTTGGTTCCCTGGTGAGGAAGGGTGCTGCTACATCAGCCCTCCCATCCCTCTTGCTTGGCCACTCTCTCAAAAACCCAAAGCTATGCCTGCGCGTCGTCTGTGGACGTAATCTATTGCAAGGAACTCTGCACGACAGCTCGGACAGCGGCCTGTACTCTCTGGGTCTCTCTAGCACCGGCACACTCTCCTGACGTCCTCTGGTTGACCAAAACCTGTCTCAGCAGCGTCAACTGCTCCATAAGCAGTAAGTTCATCTCCTGCTGCTGTGCCTGAGCTTTCTGCTGTCGCCTCTCTGCTTCTATCTGGGCTGTTTGCCACTGTGACATTTGCTGCTGTTGTAGGATGACCTGCCCAAACTGCTTCACAAAGTCCTCCATGCTGGTGGTCTCCTTTTTAATCTATCCTGCTGCCTTCACCCAGGACATAAGAGAGAGAAAACAAAAAAAAAAAAAAGTGCTTTTTTTTTTAAGTCTGTTTAAAATAGGGTTGCCTGCATTCTCCACCATATGTGGGGAAGGTAGCTCGGTAGCAGCAATGGTGCAGACCCAACCAGTCAGAGACGGGGACACAAAATCTGGTGCAAACAGGTTTATTTAGTAAAATCGGCAAAATAAATAAACTTTCAGGGCAGGCACAAAAATGACCAAAATAAAATACAGCCTTAACTTCAGGCAAAAAGTAAAACAAAACTCCTGCTTGTCCGAGCTCTAACTAATACAGACTAAGGTTAACTGTAGGCGTGGGTTACTTACAGCCACATGATCAAACATAAAACAAGTCCCAGTTTGGTCTCACCAAAACTCAGCTCTCCAGGACAGACTCGGGCACCTCCACTCCCAGGATCTGGGGCTGAGGCCTACTCGGTGTGTGGGTCTGGTGAGATGCGCCCAACTTTATCTTAGTGAGTGATCCATTGTCATGGAATCAGTCACCCCCGCCCTAACTGACTATATCCTGTAATATAGTCGAGGGTAGGGTTAGGCAACCTTCAGCACTCCAGCTCTTGTAAAACTACAACTCCCAGCATGCATACTTGCTCTGCTCTTCTTGGAACTTCCATGGAGGTGAATGGAGCATGTTGGGAGTTGTAGTTTCACAGCATCTAGAGTGCCGTAGGTTGCCGACCCCTGGTCTAGGGCTAAACACCAATTGATTGTAAATTTTGGGCACCGACACAAGATGTGTCACTGTGATGTCCCAGCACCGATGGGGTAAGATGGCCGCTGACAGTGGCGTAACTAAAGTCTTGTGGGTCTCGGTGCAATCTTTTGTCCAGAGCCCCCTACCTCATCCCTACAGCAAATTCTTCATAGTGATGGTTACGGTTGCTAAGGAGTTTATACAACCTTAGCGTGGATAGAGTAATTTGAGGGTCTCCTTGGTTTATGGACCAGATGGAAGCTACAATCTCAATACTGATGCCAGTGCTTATGGGCTCCTAGGCCCCGATATGACTGAACCCTCTGTACCCCCTCAATTTACACTCCTGGCAGTCACATTTCATCCTTAAGGGCACTGTGAACGTAACTTCAAGTTGCAAAAAAGTCAAGCTTGAAGTTGGGGTCACGGCACTCTCACAAAGTGACTTCAATCTTTGGTCACATAATTAGAGACGCAAACAAATCCCTCAAGTTACGCCCCTGGCCGCTGATAGTCCAGACATCACACCTGCATGCTCGGTACGCTCCAGATCACACACTTGTGACAACATGTTCACCAGTCATCACTGTGCACGGTTCAATGCGGCATTTTTCCAAAGGCACCTCTCGGATCTGCTCACATGGAACGTTCTTGGCTTTTGCTACATCTGAATCTACAATCTAGAATTATAGAAGGTGCGACACCCAGCCGGCTCCTGAGTCACATATAGAGGGCGCCGCTGTCCAGCAACCCATAGTCACTACTATAGAATTCTGAGATAAGTGGGGGGACCTCCAGGACCCAATATGGAGGGGCTTCAAAAAGTGATTCTTTCCAGCAGGAAGTACTGTAATTTCAGTCTCATCCCCTTACATTTACCCTTATACTCCAGTCACCCCCAAAGCTAAAGCTTTTAATACTTTTATCCTCCAGTGGTGCGGTGACAATTGGGCTATATCATACCTTACACTGTAGTCACGACCAAAGCTCCAATCACTATCCTGCTGTTATGTCTTATACTCCAGTCACATCCTAAGCTGCATTCAGATCAAGTCTTAGGCTTTGGTCACTTAAGTGATGGAGAAGATAGTCATGTGATACAGAGACAGATGAGAATCCTCCAATGTTGCAGCGACCTCTAGTGGTCACACACTAACACTGCAGTGTGGTAACTTTTTTTTTTAGAAGGTGTATAAAGAAAGATTATGAATGATAATCTGTTTTCCCTTAGCCCAAACAGCAGCACAACTGGGGTATTCCTGCCCCTAATGAGCTGTTAGGACAGGTGGAATTTTTAATTACCTAACAGCTTTTGACCCCTATAAGAGGCCGGAAGACCTGCTCCTCCCTTGTGTTAGTAACAAGTATGATATACAGAGCAATCTATGCCAAGAGCTACACACATACACAAAATCTGTACAATAGCACCTCTTAGGGAGGGAGCCTTGTGCTGCTGTTTGGGCTAAGGGAAAACAGATTATCATTCATAATCTTTCTTTCCCCCTACGCCCAACAGCAGCACAACTGGGGATTTAGCAAGTATTATCTCCCCTAGGGCGGGACCTCCTGGCAGGCTGATGCCAAGACGGAGTGCCCAAATGCTGTAGCATCGGCCGTACGCCAGTCCAATCTGTAGTGTTTGGCAAAAGTCAGCTGTGAGCTCCAAGAGGCTGCAGCACATATCTGCTCTAGAGAGAGGAACCGTGTCTCTGCCCCTGATGTCGCCACTGATCGGGTGGCATGGGCTCGTAGGAAATCTGGAACAGGAAGATTCTGGGCCCGTAGGGAACAGCTGATAGCTTCTCTGATCCATCTAGACAGGGTTACCTTTGACGCTTTAGCGCCTCTATTGTGGCCAAACACATTAACCAGAAGATTCTCTGATCTTCGGAACGGAGCTGTACGATCCAGGTAGATACGTAGTGCTCTTACCAGATCCAGTGTGTGTAGCTTCTCCTCCTGCTCAGTGGCAGGGGAGGGAAAGAACCCCGGTAGGGTGATCACTTGATTGGTGTTCTGAAGTGTGGGTACCTTCGGCAAGAATCCTGGGACGAACCTTAGCTGTACTCTGTCAGGAAAGAAAGTTATGAAAGGTTCGGAGGCTGCTAGAGCCTGCAATTCGCCAACCCTCTTGGCGGAGGTTATTGCCAACAGAAAGGTCACTTTAAATGACAGGTACTTCCAGTCCACTTCAGATAATGGTTCGAAGGGGGGCGCACAGAGCCCTTGTAGAACCACAGCCAGGTCCCACCTGGGGACAGGGGGCCGTACCTGGGGGCGGAGCCTGGCAGCCCCCCTAAGGAACTGTTTGACAAGAGGATCTTGTGATAACCGTGTCTCCAGGAGAGCAGATAGAGCTGACACTTGGACCTTGAGGGTGGCAGGTGCTAGTCCTCTCTCCAGGCCGTTCTGTAAGAACTCTAGGACTGCATCTCTGTCTGGATCGCGGTGGCTGCCTGTACACCAATCTCGGAATATCCGGGCGATCCTTTGGTAGCTCTGATTGGTTGCCTCTGCTCTTAAATGGGCTAAGGTACTTAGCACTCCCTGGGACAATCCTCTGTCTGCGCGTATGGCGCGGTTAGCCTCCAGGCAGTGAGGTTGAATTTGTCTAGGCCCAGGCACGTCCGACTGTTCAGTGACACCAGGTTCCTGACTGGTGGAAGCCTCCAGTAGTTCCCCCGACTCATAAGGATAAGGTCGGTGAACCATGCCCTTTTTGGCCAGAACAGCATGATCACTATTGCCGAAGTCTGGTCCAGCCTGAGTTTCGCCAATACTTTCGGTATCATCGGGATGGGAGGGAACACGTATGCCAGTTTGAACCTCCATGGTATTGACAGGGCATCCACAGCCAAAGGGTTGTCTTCCCGGTACAGGGAGCAAAACCTTTCTACTTTGGCATTGTGTTGGGTGGCCATCAGATCCACCTCGGGTAGACCCCACCTCCTGGTCAGGTAGTGGAAGATGTCCTGATTCAGGGACCATTCGCCTGCGGTCGGCCGGCCTCTGCTGAGTTGATCCGCTAGGATGTTCAGGCGGCCCTGGATATGTACCGCGGCCAGCTGGGAGAGGTTTCGTTCTGCCCAGGAGAAGATCAGGTTGGTGACTTGCATGAGCGAGGGGGACCTGTTTCCTCCCTGCTTGTTGATATAGTGGACTGTCGTCAGATTGTCTGATCTTACTTTGACCGCTTTCCCTCGTAGAAGTGGTGCAAATGACAGAAGGGCTCGATGAACTGCGGTAAGCTCGCGCCAGTTGGCGCTGATTCCATGTACCTTGAACCGGGGTCTCCCCCAGATGAGCTCCCCAGACCGTGAGGGAGGCATCTGTAGTCAACAGGGTCCAGGCGGGCTGGACCGAGGACTTCCCATCTCGCAGATGGGTCCACCAGGGCAAGGTTTGCCGGGTGCTGATGGTTAACTGGATTGGCTTCTGTAAACCTGAAGGACTGTGATTCCAGACTCTCAAGATCTCGTTCTGTAGAGGGCGCATATGCCATAGGGCCCAAGGAACTGCATCTAGAGCAGCGGCTGAACTCGTGTTGATGGCACCATCACTGACTTCTGCCAGTTTACCAGCCACCCCAGCTTGTCTAGTAGAGCTACGACGGTCTGCACCTGTGTGGTAAGAACCTCCTTTGAATGAGCCTTCAGAAGCCAGTCCTCCAGGTACGGGACTATGAATATGCCTTGAAGGCGCAGGGCGGCAGCGACCGGAGCTATAACCTTTGTGAAGGTGTGGGGGGCAGAGGATATGCCGAACGGGAGGGCTGCGAACTGGAAGTGCGCCTCTTTCCCTTGTATGTCTATGGCAATCCTTAGGAAGTTTCGGTGTGCCAGAAAGATGGGTACGTGGAGGTAGGCGTCCTTCAGGTCCAGAGTGACGAAGTGATCTCCAGGGTGCATGAAAGGTAGTACTGACCTTATGGTTTCCATGCGAAACCGCAGCCTGCGGATGAAGTGATTCAGATACCTGAGATCGATGATCATACGCCACTCGCCTGATGGCTTGGGGACCAAGAAGACTGGAGAGTAGACGCCTGTGCCTTGTTCTGCGCGAGGAACCATCTCTAGCGCGGCCTTGTCCACGTACTCCTGAATCAATCTCTCCAGATGAAGTTGTTTGGGGCCCTGAAGAGGGCGGGTTCTTACCATCTTCTCTGGCGGCTGGGAAACAAAATTAATTTTATAGCCTTCCTGGATCGTCTGGATGACCCAGGGGTCCCGAATATTCTGCCGCCAGGCCTCCACATAGTGGGAAAGACGACCGCCCACCCCAGGGGAGGGGGGGTGGGGAGTAGGAAGGGGGGGGGTGTACTGAGAGGGAATTAGAAGGGGGCATTCTTACGACCACGAGATGAGCCCCGACCTCTTCCTCTCCCGGATCGCCGCTGGCCTCTGGTGCCTCTCCGGGTGCCTCTTCCTCGAAAGGAGGTACTCCGACCTTCAAGGGGCTGTGGCAGGTTCTTGCCCTTGGAGTCGGCCCAGCCTTCCATGATGTGGTCGAGCTCCCTTCCGAACAGCCGTCCGGGCTCAAAGGGGAGACCACAGAGGCTATTTTTGGAAGTAAGGTCAGCCTTCCAGGGCTTCAGCCATAGGGGTCGGCGAGCCACAGTAGCCAGTGCCATGGATCTAGCCGCCAGACGGGTCTGAAAATGGGTAGCCTCTGTCAGGTGATCCACCAACAGCGTGATGTCGGACACTGCTGCGAGGAGATCATCACGATCCACGCCGGAATCGATGTCCTTGGCCAGGGATGACAGTTCTGCGCGTAAGCCAGTTGCTACCTCATTCGCGACCATGCCCAAAGAGGCCTGGGCAGAGGCGGACGAATATACACGCCTCAAAGATCCTTCGACTCGGCGATCCATGGGGTCCCTGAGGCCCGAGCCGTCCTCTGATGGAAGGATGGAGAGCCTTGATAACTTGGCCACGGCGACGTCCACCTTTGGTGGGGGACCCCACGCCTTTAGTTGACTTTCAGAGACGGGTAAAAGTGCCTTGAAGCGTGTGGATGGCGCAAAGGATCTCTCCGGGTGCCTCCATTCGCCCTCCATCAGGCGGAGCGTCTCCGAAGAGGGCCTGAAGGTACGAGACCTACGGCTAGAGCCTTCCCCGCCTTCCCGGTCTCGGATTCTTAGGGTCTTGAATACTCTGGACGTTTTGTCCAGGGGAAAAATCTCCTTCTCCTCCTCCGTACTAGAAGACGACTCCACATCCCTGAGGCGCAGCTTTTCCAGAGCCGGCAGGGACAATTCACAATCCAGCCGTGGCCTCTTGGCCAGGGAGACGGCTTCCATCCTTTTCATGGAGTCCTGGACGTACCCCTTCACCCAGGAGACCATCTCTCGCATGGGAGTTGTTTCAACAGAGGGGGCCCTGCACCCCTGACAGAACCGATATTGGGAGTCATGAGACAGCGGCACTCTACAGGAAGCGCACGCCAGATGCTTCCTTTTGGAAGCAGCCTTCCTTCTAGGAGGAACAGTGGAGGAAGAAGAAGACATTCTGAGGAGGAAGAAAAGGATACACTAACTACTTACTGCCCCCAGGGATGCAACTCCCCAACCTCCCTCCCCAACCCCCCCCCCCCCAAACCCCCCCGGCCATGTCCACCAAACCTTAGTCAATGAAGACAGTTCTCCAGCAATGAAATGACCAGGGAGCTTCACCAACTGATGTGCTTGCAACCGGAGCGACAAGCACTAACTGAAGCTCTAGGGGGACTTAAATAAGCCAGGGGGCGGGGTTTTGCCCGGAGCCCCGCCCAGGGGGCAGGGGCTACAACGGAGCCAGAATCTCCATGAGAAAAGGGGAGGGGGGAAGACAGGGGGGAGGGGGGGATCCGACTCAGGTATGGTCCCAAGGACCGGGGGACCCCCCCCCCCCCCCCGAACTACCACGGCAATGCTCATGTCTAGGGGTTATTCTCTTTCCGTCCACCGCAAGACCCGCGCACTGCGCATGCGCGGCGGACCCTGCTAGACGGCGGACCCGAGGAATCTGAGAAAGGTTCCTAGGTCTAGCGTTCCTATACCCGGGGAAAGCCCCGACCCGGCGCGCCAGCCAGACAGGAGCGCGCATGAGCCGGCAGGGTCCCCGCCGGGAGAAGAGGATCCCTGCTGAAAAAAGAAGAGGATGTCCAAGAAAAAGATCTTCCGCTGTCAGGTACAGATGGGGGAGAGTAGTGAACCCCTATAGGAGGTCAGAACACCTGCTCCCCCCCTGACCACCTGTCCTGTCCCACAGGACAGAAAAAAACACAGGGGAGGAGCATGTCTTCCGGCCTCTTATAGGGGTCAAAAGCTGTTAGGTAATTAAAAATTCCACCTGTCCTAACAGCTCATTAGGGGCAGGAATACCCCAGTTGTGCTGCTGTTGGGCGTAGGGGGAAAGGGCTGTACCGCTGGTATAATAAACAGGGGTTATGGCTTGCTTGGATTCTGTAGCTGTGACTGGTCGTGAGGTCGCCAGACTCCGAGGGACCCCCATATCTGACCTGTACTGTATTATGTACAGGGCACAGACACCATGTACAGGCTCTATCCCTATCAGATTCTGTCCTGGAAGGGTTAAAAAAAGAAAACTACATCTCAGTGGCTTCACCATCACTAGATGACATCGTGAACTCACCATAGTGTGACCTATATAACCTACAGCATGGATCCGGAGCAACCGCTGGCGGGTGTCTTATGTGGAGCCCGGAGACTGACGCAGCGTTTGTCGATTTAGTCTTTTTGGATCTTGGATGTTTCTTTGAATTCTAAGGATTTCAGAAGTTTTCACTTTTATGGACAAGACCATTAAGTTTCTGTAATATTGCAGGATTTCAGTGTTAACCCTTATTATGCCCTATGGTGGCCCCTGCACACAGGACTATGTCCCAATATGGACCAAGCATGAACAATTATTATATTCTGGGGTCTAATCAGGAGACCTAAGGTAGAATACAAACATTAAAGACAGTCATACTTACCTCTCCTGGGCTCCGGTGCATTCCCCACTGAGCTCTTCAATGTTGGACCAGACATCACCTGACCCAGGTGGGCGTCATGACACATAATAACGCTGGCCTGGGCCATAGGACGTCACCAAACAGGACCAAAGCCTGCCAGAGCATAGGAGAGGTAAGTAACAGTGTTGTTTATGTTCCCTCACCCACTGTGGCCCAACGATCATTATACTCAGGGGTCTGAAAAGATCCCTCGTGTATGATAGCAATGTTTGTGGGGGTTCGCAGCCTTACTTACCGATCCTCACAGCCGCATCCACAGAAGGTGAAGCGCAGGCAGCCATGAGCCGGCGCGAGGATTGGTAAGTAAATAGGGCCCGTTACCTGCTGGGGTTACTGCAGCAGGTAACAGCCTATTAAAAAAAATATATACCGTATTTTTCGGACTATAAGACGCACTTTTTTTCCTCCCAATATGGGAGGAAAATGTGTGTGCGTCTTATAGTCCGAATGCAGCGTGTGCAGCGTCTGTGTCCTGTCTATGTGGAGCAGCACGGAGAGCAGCACGGTGCCTGCCTGCTCTGCCCCTCCTTCCCTGTCTGTGTCGCGTGTTTGCAGGAGCGAGATATGAGAGGCAGGGAAGTAGGGGCGGGCCAGACAAGTGAAGGAAGCGTGGTTTCAAGCTTGCCGAGAAAACCACGCCTCCTTCTCCAGTCTGGCCCGCCCCTCCTTCACTGCCTCTCAGATCTGGCTCTGGCAATGAAGCCACACAGACAGGGAAAGAGGGGCGGGCCAAACGGGAGGAGGAGGCGTGGTTTTCTCGGCAAGCTTGAAACCACGCCTCCTTCACCCGTCTGGCCCGCCCCTACTTCCCTGCCTGTGTGGCTTCATTGCAAGAGCCAGATCTGAGAGGCAGTGAAGGAGGGACGAGCCAGATAGGTGAAAGAGGTGTGTTTTCAAGTTTGCTTAGAAAACCACACCTCCTTCACCCGTCTGGCCCGCCCCTTTTTCTCTTCTTGCATAGCTTCACTGCAGGGTGTCTCTTTTTGCTATTTTTTACTGGTTTCTGGTGATTGTGGAATTTTAAATGGCTTTATTAAAGTATGAAAATTTTTTAAGTCTACACTAGACTGGATGCTGAATCACTATATATTTTTTTCTGGGACTGTCTCTTTCCATCCATGGATGAGATTAGATAGATAGATTAGATAGAATAGATAGATAGATTAGATAGATAGATAGTTCAAATCACCCCCATATCCCTAGAATACATATAAAACAAAAACATTACTGTGAAACACATACACATTTGGTATCCCTGTGTCCGAAAGCCCCCGGTTCTATTTACATTGGTGAAATATTATATTATTAGGTTATTAAATATTTCACCAATTTTTTTTCCTTAATTTTTTTTTCCCTATTTTCCTCCGCTAAAACCTTAGTGCGTCTTATGGTCTTATAGTCCGAAAAATACGGTATATAAAAAATTGGGGCCCCGTGGCAGCCGCTACCCTAGTATTTACGCCCCAGGTGTTTTTGTTTCTCGGCCCACTTGTTGAGAATTGTTCTCAATGGGACGGAGATCTGGCCCTGGACCCAAAATGTCCATGTTTTACTCACTGAGCCAAAAAACCCTTAGTGCAAATATAAACCTATAGGTCACAAATGTGAAAAAAAAAAAAAAAAACTTTTCAGGGTCAAAAACTTTTAGCTATGCCTGTAGGGTTATATCACACTGGGATTTGAGTTAACCCCTTAACATGCCATATTCGCCACTTTTGCGGCCGCTGCCGAGCTCCCAGTATCCACAATACATAAGCCCTTCTCACTGCGGCCACAGGGCACTTTACACCACAATGGCCTCACTCCCAGCAGTTTATCGACATCTTTTTGTATTCTACGAGTTACATATCACATAAAGTCATTAAGATGTTGTCCCAAAACAAGTCCTTGCAGTTCCCTCCAGGCTGGGGACCGATTTTGGTCTCAGGACTAGTCCTCACCATTCCCTCCATTGACTTTTGCCCATTCTTACTATAAACCACTTACCATGACTTTGCAGTTCTGTCTAACCAGTTATGTGCCCCATACTGCCCCCTAGTGCTTGTATCTGTGACTTTAGGACAAGGCTAGCGTGTTGTACAGTAACAGATACTGTGCATAACCTACATGTATGACATCAGCCGGGTGTGCCTTACCCCCAGGTTCAGGTCCTCAGGGCTAGCGCATATATAGTTATTTGCAGCTATATACTCTTGTACACTCTTAAAAATTACCAAGTAGTAAGACAAGATAAATAACTGTGCTCCGCTTCCTCAATACCCAAGGGTGACCGTCCTCCAGATACTTCAGCAGTGGCACCAGCATACAGATCAGATCCACGTTTGCCAGCTCTTCGTACAGACTACAAATATCCTACAAACCAGACTTCAGGCTTCTACTCAGGTGGACGTTACAAGGTTCCTCCTCTTTACCAGGTCATGTCTAATGTGATATAATGGGATATCGACGTCCAACCTCAGCTCCCTCTGTGCAAATAGATAAGGTCATCCTGGCCGCAGACATTACCAGTATATGATACAAGGCTGCAATACTAGACAGAGCCACAAAGAGGTGTGGCGCTGTTTCAGCAATAAAGCTGTTCTAACCCCGTCAACCTTCTGCAGCCCCAGGACATGGACAGATTCCTCAATGGGTTGACCATCAAATTTCTTCTGGATGTCCCTTTAAACTGAAGTTTAGGAGATAATCTAATAGGAACAATAATGGAATCCACCCAGCTTTCCCAGAAGCAGATATGTGACCCAGATATTGGTATTTTTTGGACAACTCCACCTGCAGGTTGGTGCAGTACGACACAGGAGCTGGGCAGTTGTTTTGGTACCCGGAGTGCACCCCATTATCAGAGATCATGTGACAGCCCCAACCTTGTAAAAAGACTTTATTCTGCAGAACGTAAATCATAACAAAATAAAAAATCTTACACACAACACAACTCAGAGGAGACTGCAAAGATATGGGCGTTCAAGACATTCCTGAGGGCGCTGCACAGGGTGAGGGGCAACACCCAGGGGCGTTATGGGTGCGCAGCGGGCTGTCCGGTCGTGGGGTGAAGCGGATTATACTACAGTAGAGGAGGAGATGATTCCCACAGTGCAATTAACCAGGGGAGGGGGCTCCCAGCAGCAGCTCGTCGTGAAGCTTCCCCCTCAACCAATAACATGCCATGAGGGGGGTCCCCGATAGTATACAGTCCAAAGGCTCCCCAGAAACAGGCTGCAGATAACAGGGGCAAGGAGAGGGGCCTTAATCCACTTCTTCCATACGAGAAGCGTCCTCGTCACCTTCCAGAGGGGGGATCTCGTCTGGGGCGGGAGCTGCAGACTCCTCCACCGTACTGTCATCATCATCGATACCTGAGGAGAGACACCGGTCAAAGTGAGACCCTGATGAATATGGGAGGGGGAAGGGGCCATCCCCAATCTATAGGCACACAGGAAGAGGAAAGGGGACTCAAACATCTATCGGCTGCACAGCAGCAAAGGAGACATTTTGGTCACCAATGATTGCGAACTAGACCTTCCCCCCTCCATATAAGAGAACCCTCTAGTATGTACAATGTAGGGGCATAGGCGACACTTACCGAGACCCAGCTTGATCATCCTGTAGATTCTGTTGGAATGGGTCTGTGGGTCGTCCAAGCTGAAGCCAGAGGACAAGAGCGCTGTCTCGAAGAGCAGAACTACAAGGTCCTTGACGGCTTTGTCGTTTTTGTCGGCGTCAGCCTTCTGCCGCAGAGTCTCCACAATGGGATGGTCTGGGTTGATTTCTAGATGTTTCTTGGCCATCATGTAACCCATGGTGGAGTTATCACGCAGAGCCTGCGCCTTCATGATGCGCTCCATGTTTGCCGTCCAGCCGTAGGTGCTGGTGACGATGCAACAAGGAGATGAGACCAGGCGGTTGGATACGGTCACCTGTTAGAGGACAGAGATCATCAGCAACAGAGCAAAGTGGAGACGTAAACTTCATCCTATCACACTGGGCAGATACACTGCAGGATATGGGTTACCATAGGTAAATGGGATTATCACCAATGTATGGATCAAATCTGGTCACTTCCAGGTTCTATGGCTCCCACTAGGAGACAATCAGCATGTAGCCTACAGCTATGGCCCCCTAGTATATTAGGCAGCCAAGAAGGGGCAGTCCTACGTCACAGGCTGCCCATAGACACACCTCAGGTCTGGTGCCTTAGACCTTACTCCTTATCTTCCTCACCTTCTCCACCTTCTTGTCCAGAATTTCTTTCATCAGTTTGCACAGACTCTCAAACTTTGTCTTGTTCTCCTCCATCTTTTTCTTCTCGTCTTCGTCCTCAGGAAGTTCCAGCCCCTCCTTGGTGACAGATACCAGTGTCTTCCCATCAAATTCCTTCAGCTGTTGGACGCAGTACTCATCGATGGGCTCGGTCATGTACACCACTTCAAAGCCGCGCTTCCTCACACGCTCCACAAAGGCAGAGTTGGCCACCTGCTCCTTGCTCTCACCTGTGGTCACATGAGGACTGTCAGTAACAAGACAATATGGCGGCGGAGTGAGGAAACAACCTCTGTGGTGCTATCACTCACCTGTGATGTAATAGATGCTCTTTTGGTTCTCCTTCATGCGGGACACGTATTCGGTCAGAGAGGCCATCTCGTCCCCGGTCTGGGATGTGTGGTACCGCAGAAGCTCTGACAGCCTCTTTCTGTTGGTGGAGTCTTCATGGATTCCAAGCTGAAGAGAGTAAGTTTATCAATGTGCTGAACATACTCTGTGCTGCTCTAGTCAAGACAATCATAAGCCAGAAACATTTGCAACCTATGATGCACTGAATCCTGCTCACTGACATGGCGCCCCATACTCTACTGCCCAGGTTCAGCCCTCACCTTCAGGTTCTTGGAGAAAGCCTCGTAGAACTTCTTGTAGTTCTCCTTGTCCTCAGACAGCTCAGAGAAGAGCTCCAGACACTTCTTCACGATGTTCTTCCTGATAACCTTCAGGATCTTGCTCTGCTGCAGCATTTCTCTGGAGATGTTCAGGGGGAGATCCTCAGAGTCCACCACACCCCGGATGAAGTCTGAGAGACAAGGACCACATGAGTATCAGATTGAAGTCTGGAGCATTACTCCCTGATCTGTGAGTCTCCAGCTGCTGAAAGACTACAACTCCCAGCATGCTCTACTTCATCTCCAAGATCCCTGCATACAATGACCCTTCCTCCTGACATTACTTACTGAGGTATTCTGGGATGAGTTCGTCGCAGCTGTCCATGATGAAGACCCTCCTTACGTACAGCTTAATGTTGTTCTTTTTCTTTTTGTTCTCGAACAGGTCAAAAGGAGCACGTCGTGGGATGAAGAGAAGCGCCCGGAATTCCAGCTGACCCTCCACGGAGAAGTGCTGAAGAAGAGACCACCACATCAGCTCTGGCTCATCCCACTAGACAATTCCCCTCCCCCATCTTAGCCCATCTTACCTTGACAGCCAGGTGGTCCTCCCAGTCATTGGTCAGGCTCTTGTAGAACTCTCCATACTCTTCCTGACTGATGTCATCAGGGTTGCGGGTCCAGATTGGTTTGGTCTTGTTCAGCTCCTCCTGGTCGATGTACTTCTCCTTGATCTTCTTGGTCTTTTTCTTCTTGTCTTTGCCCTCTTCTTCCTCATCAGAGCCAACATCCTCTATCTTGGGCTTGTCCTCCTCGCCTTCATCTTTCTTCTCTTCCTCCTTTTCTTCTTCCTCTGCCTCATCGTCACTGATTTCCTTCTCTCTCTCCTTCTCCAGCTGGGGGATAAATGCACACCTGTCATTGTCAGCTCCATCCACAACAAACAAACCTCAAGACTGAGCCCCAAGATGGAGGAATCTGAAGACCTCACAATAAGGAGAATGTAGATGGTGTAGAGAACCAAAACCCATTTGGCCTTCTAACCACACAAGTTTACTTTCCGAGGTCCTGAAGATCAATGATCTCAACTCCCCACCTTACTCCCTGTAGTCTACTCACATAGAGGGTGATGGGATATCCAATGAACTGGGAGTGCTTCTTCACCACCTCCTTCACTCTTTTCTCCTCCAAGTACTCAGTCTGGTCCTCCTTCAGGTACAGGATAACTTTAGTGCCACGGCCGATGGGCTCACCTGAGACATGGAGAACAGGTGAGGATGTGCTGATCGCAACACCACCCCTATACACCTTCTAACACCCCCATTACTACTCACCATGGTCGACCTTGACGGTGAATGACCCACCAGCTGAGGACTCCCACACGTACTGCTCGTCGTCGTTGTGTTTGGTAATCACACACACCTTCTCTGCTACCAGATAAGCAGAGTAGAAACCAACACCGAACTGTCCGATCATAGAGATGTCTGCTCCAGCCTAGGAGAAGGAGGAGAGGGGTCAGAGAGGCAGATACTCACCCAGAACCTGCAAGTGTCCCCCAATGAGCACCTTTAGAGGCTACCTACCTGCAGTGCCTCCATGAAGGCCTTGGTCCCGGACTTGGCGATGGTTCCCAGGTTGTTGATGAGGTCAGCCTTGGTCATTCCAATACCAGTGTCCAGCAGGGTAAGAGTGCGCTCGTGCTTGTTAGGGATGATGTCAATCTTGAGCTCTTTACCGCTGTCCAGCTTGCAAGGGTCGGTGAGACTCTCATAGCGGATCTTATCCAGGGCCTGGAAGAATAACCAAGGTTATTGGTGACCGAGACACCCGTCTCCAAGAGCTGCTGACCGCCATATTGTGCCCACTCACATCGGAAGCGTTGGAGATCAACTCCCGCAGGAAGATTTCTTTATTGGAGTAGAAGGTGTTGATGATGAGAGACATGAGCTGTGCGATCTCCGCCTGGAAGGCGAATGTCTCCACCTCCTCCTCGCCATGATGGACTTCTTCTGGCATCTGGAAGGAACGACACAATCAACCCAAAATTCAGCAAAAGAAAAAAAAACAGCGGCCGCAGGGACCCCTCAAACCACCCACAGCAAAAGGGCAGTCGTTGCAGGGACCCCTCAAACCTTCCACAACGAAGGTACATCCGCCACAGGGACCCCACAAACCATCCGCTGCAGGGACCCCTCAAACCATCCACAGCGAAGGGGCATCCACCACAGGGACCCCACAAACCATCCGCCGCAGGGACCCCTCAAACCATCCACAGCGAAGGGGCCAGCTTCCATGAGGCCCCCAAAAACCCATCAGAGGGCAATCACCGCACAAGCATCTTGTCAGTCAGGAGCCAATACTGACTGACAACACAGGGGCAACCTTCACAATGGTGCAGTGCCCCCCTCCCCCACTGATGGTACAGACCACACCCCCACATAACGTTATAGCCCCCTCCCTATAACCAACCGTCCACTCTCCCCCAACCCCCCCATTCTAGAACGATCACCCCATACACTGAGTTTCGGGGCTCCTAACATCTGCAATGACGTCACATGACAAGATGGCGGCCGCCTCCTTACCGGCTCCAAGCACGTGCCCCCACTACGCGGAATCTAGAAGGTTCCAGGAGGCGGAGCCAGCGCGGAGTCCCCGCAGAGCCCCCCGACATGAGCGAAGCTCCCCGATACCCGGCCCGGCCCCCCGATACCCCCCTGGCCCCCAGGACAGGACCCGGGACCAACCGCACCTTGTTGTCTGCTGGAACCTGCGGGATGTGACTGACCGGCGGCTGAAAGAAGAGGAGAAGATCCGGCGGCCGCGGCTTTATATAGAGAGCTGGCGGAGCACAGCGCGGATCACTCCGCCGCCCACAGACACGCCCACACTGAGCGACGTAGTGCGGTCCTGCCCCTGTATACTGTAAATATACACCCTCTGTATATACTCAGCCCGATACATATGTATACAGGGAGCCTCGTATATACGGAGCCTAATACATATATATATATATATATATATATATATATATATATATATATATATATATATAACCACTCCCCTGTATATACTGAGCCTGACACATAAATATATACTACCACCCCCTGTATATACTGAGCCTGATATATATATATATATATATTTATATATATATATGTACACAACCACCCCCTGTATATACTGAGACTGATACATTTATATACTACCACCCCCTGTATATACTGAGACTGATACATATATATACTACCGCCCCCTGTATATACCGAGTCTGATACATAAATATATACTACCACCCCCTTGTATATATTGAGCCTGATACATATATATACAACCACCCACCCGTATACTGTACACTGAGCCTAATACATGTATATACAATGAGCCCGGTATATACTGAGCCTAATACATATATGTATAACCAACCACCTGTATATGCTGAACCTGATTGGCTACTTTAGATTTTTTCGCCCCGTGTCAGGACCAGGTAAAAAGTTCAGATCTGCTAAATCCATGATGAGTCCCCACAAGTGTCTACTACAGATGGCGACTGTCCGCCTGGTCGCAGCAGTCCTACAGCCAGCGGCGGCTTCATGGCTTCTACACATTTACCTGACACATCCCTACAGATACCTGATTTTCCAGCACTTAGGAGGTTCCTGTATGTCACTATGGCATCCCTTCTTCTTCACTAGCAGCTGACTCTTCTGATCAATGAAAAGTCTCAACTACTTTTGGTTCAAGGAATTAATTCCTGGAGTCCATTCTCACCAGATATCTGAGCATCGTCCATTGATGCCACCCCTCAGTCTGCCCGGAGCAGATAGAAGCTTTCCTAGACTAAGTGCTCTCTCGTCACACACATAGAGTCGGTGGTGCCAACAGAATTGAACTCCACACAGAAGGATCTTTCCTCCAATTTGATCTGAGGGCAATCTTACTGACCCTAGCTCACTGTTGTCCTCTCCTGCACAATCGTAATGTCCGCGTTCTATTGGATAACGTAGCCTCGGTTTACTACATAAACAAACCCCTGGAGCTGCGCTCTAGCCAGAGAGGCCAAAATCGTATTGTCCTGGGCGAAGGTCAGTCTCATCAACAATTCTGAAGTCCACATTTAGGCGGAGGTAACCTGAACCTCTGCCCCGCAGAATGGAATCTGGATCCTCTGGTCTTCCAGAAAGTTGTCAACAAGATCCCAGTCTATGGAATGGCAACCCAAGACCAGGCAGAATGAAGGGCTTTTGCTTCTTGTCTCAGCTTGGTCACCGGTGTCTACAGATTGTCTACTAGTCATGGCCTCCACTCAGGTCACGTTTTGTTACATCCATTTAGCAGATATTTATTTTTTTAATTTTGATCTCTATGTAAACAGATGACCATTAAATGGATGTAGAAATATAATCTGGATCTGAAAGCCTCCCTGGTCCATGTAGTCCGCCCTTCTCCTGTCACATTGTATCTTGGTATAGTCTTGTGTTCTCCCTGCCAGGCTTACATTCACTTACTTGAGATTTCCCGCCACCCCTGCCGGCAGTTTCTTCCTTATCTCCTGATCTCCCTGTAAACTTGGCAGGGAGAGCACGAGATTATACCAAGATACAATGTGACAGTAGAAGGGCGGACTACATGGACCAGGGGGGCTTTCAGATCCAGATTATGTTTTTACATCCATTTAATGACCATTTGTTTACATAGAGATCAATGTTTAAAAATAAAGATCTGCTAAATGGATGTAAAAAAAAAGTGGCCCAGAGCCCAGGAAAGGTAAATGACATTGTTTTTTATGTTTGTATCCTCCCCTGGGTCTCCGATCATTATACTCTGGGGTCTGAAAAGACCCCAGAATATAATAATTGTTCATGGGTGTCCACAGTGGGGCATAATACTGTGCGCAATGGGTACTATGGGGCATAAATTTTATGCAGGGCTATTGAGCATAATATTGCGTGTAGTAGCCACTATGCGGCATAATACTGTGTGCAGGGGCCACTATGGGGAATAATATTGTGCACAGGGGCCACTATGGGGGATAATACTGTGTGCAGGAACCATTATGGGAGATAATACTGTGTGCAGGAACCACTATGGGGAATAATACTGTGTGCAGGAACCACTATGGGGGATAATACTGTGTGCAGGAACCACTATGGGGGATAATACTGTGTGCAGGAACCATTATGGGGCATAATACTGTGTGCAGGGACCACTATGGGGGATAATACTGTGTGCAGGAACCATTATGGGGCATAATACTGTGTGCAGGAACCACTATGGGGCATAATACTGTGTGCAGGGACCACTATGGGAGATAATACTGTGTGCAGGAACCATTATGGGAAATAATACTGTGTGCAGGAACCACTATGGGGCATAATACTGTGTGCAGGGACCACTATGGGGGATAATACTGTGTACAGGAACCATTATGGGGAATAATACTGTGTGCAGGGTCAACTATGGGGCATAATACTGTGTACAGGAACCACTATGGGGAATAATATTGTGTGCAGGAACCACTATGGGGGATAATACTGTGTGCAGTGGCCACTATGGGGCATAATACTGTGTGCAGTGGCCACTATGGGGCATAATACTGTGTGCAGTGGCCACTATGGGGCATAATACTGTGTGCAGGAACCACTATGGGGAATAATACTGTGTGCAGTGGCCACTATGGGGGATAATACTGTGTGCAGTGGCCACTATGGGACATAATACTGTGTGCAGTGGCCACTATGGGGAATAATACTGTGTGCAGTGGCCACTATGGGGGATAATACTGTGTGCAGTGGCCACTATGGGACATAATACTGTGTGCAGGAACCACTATGGGGAATAATACTGTGTGCAGGAACCACTATGGGGAATAATATTGTGTGCAGGAACCACTATGGGGCATAATACTGTGTGCAGGGACCACTATGGGGGATAATACTGTGTATAGGAACCATTATGGGGGGTAATACTGTGTGCAGGGGCCAATATAGGGAATAATACCGTGTGCAGGGGCCACTATGGGGAATAATACTGTGTTCAGGAACCACAATGGGATATAATACTGTGTGCAGGGGCCACTATGGGGAATAATATTGTGTGCAGGAACCACTATGGGGCATAATACTGTGTGCAGGAACCACTATGGGGGATAATACTGTGTGCAGGAGCCACAATGGGATATAATACTGTGTGCAGGGGGCACTATGGGGAATAATATTGTGTGCAGGAACCACTATGGGACATAATACTGTGTGCAGGAACCACTATGGGGCATAATACTGTGTGCAGGAACCACTATGGGGCATAATACTGTGTGCAAGGGTCACTACAGGGCATAATACTCTATGTAGGGCTCACTATAGGGCATAATACAGTTGTGTGTCCCATGTCAAATGTTCACCTTGGGCACCATTCCTAGTTACGCCACTGCCTCCACTGACTGGAGACTTCACCATTTAGGGATCTCCATCATCTACAGACCTCAACCATCTAGAGGTTTCCACCATCGACAGTCTAAACTTCTATGATGTATAATGGTCAGCTCCACCTCCTAGTCTATATCTCCTTACCTCTGCCATGTGGGCTGATATTTTAGGGCCATACATTAGGTGCCCCGGACTCTGCGGTGCACAGAATAGATGCCGCTGTGTATTGTACAGATGACTCGGAAGGTTTTATTCCAATATAACAGGCGCCCTTCTCCGAGCCTGGCACATCCTTTGCCTTCAGGGGTGCTGGAGACCAGAATGAACTGGGCAGGCTGGTTCCTAGGGGCGAGTACACATAGGAACCAGGCTCCCTATTCATTAGGAGGGTCCTAAGGGGGGCAGATTTATCATGTCTAAAAAACACCCTGTTGTTGTTGCCCATAGTAACCAATCACAGCGCCGCTTTACTTCTGTGGATTGTCCTTGAAAAGCTGCCATAAAGCATTGAGCTGTGCTAATTGGTGTGATGTCACGTATGCTCATGTTGATAGTATCAGAGCAGATGATGTCATCAGGACAGTGTGATAATAGTGGGCTGATGATGGTGCTGATGATGGTGGTTGTTGTATCCCTCGCGCTGGGCTCTGGTACCCAGTGACTTGGTCTCCACCTCTGCTCGTTCTCGGGTCCTCCATCACATGCGGGGGCGTCACTTACCCCTCTCCTGTCCTCACCTGAACCTCCTCATTACTTATACCTCAATAATCTACATGACAGGACAAGGAGGATGGGGGTTGTTGTCCGCTGCTCCGTCATCTGGTGATGACACATGACAACTACGCACAACACAAAGGGCTAAACAAGGCAGGAGCTTAGGGAACTATTTGGAGATGTGCAAGGAGAAAGGCTGTGATGTGACTTTCCTTCTAGTAGCTTCTCTTATCGCCCATCCCTCAGGCTGACTACTCCGCCTATCATCCTCCCCCAGTTCTCGATGCACCTCCTGTTGTTCAACAGCCTCCACTTACTAATCCTCCCCTCATCCAATCCGTTGGGCTGACTACTCCTCCCCATCCTACCCCATGTGCCGACTACTCCTCCCCTCATCCTGCCTCATGTTCTTCTGCTCTCACTACATTTCCCATGTCTTGTGTCCACTACTTCCGTATTATCCTCAGGCTGCTCGCTGGGTCATGTTTGCCGCGCTCTAACTGTCAGAAGAGCCTTAAGTAGTAGCAATGTACCAACTATGTGAGGGGGCCGATGAGACCCACCATGAGGGTGACCTTGTACGGTGTGACCTTGCCGTATCTGCCAGCACTATATGACAAGAAGCACCTGAAGCAATAACAGCGGCTCAGGAGTCTCCCAGGAATAGTAAATGGCAGATGTGGCAGGGGAGGCATCACCTAAGGGCACCCCGAAGGTGACCATACACCCAGCTGACAGCTATTCCTCCCAACCCCCATACAGTTGAACATTCAGCTAAGTTTGCCCGTGGTCTGAATGGAAATACGAGTGAAAACTGAGGCCAGACCCCTCTAACACATCTGTCCTCCACATGGCTCCCCATCCAGAATCCTCTGTCCTACTCCAGACACCTTGAGACTCTTCTGTTCCCCGTAAGTCTTCTGTCAGTCTTCAGACTCCTCTGCCCCCCTCCAGACTCTTCTGTCTCCTCCAGACTCTTCTGTTCCCCTTCAGACCCCTCTGTCCCCCTCCAGAACCCTCTCTCCCACTCCAGACTCCTATGTCTCCTCCAGACTCTTCTATTCCCCTTCAGACACCTCTGTCCCTTTCCAAAATTCTCTGTCCCCCTTCAGACTCCTCTGTCTTCTCTAGAGTCTTCTGTCCTCCTGCAGACACCTCTGAGATCCCTTAATGTTCTTTGACTCATCTCTGACTCCTCTGAGTCCCTCAACACTCCTCTGAAACCTCTCTGGACACCTCTGCCCCCTTTAGACTCCCCTTAAAACAAAAGAATTAGGCATGTTGAAACCTAACAGCCCAGTCCTTCATACCATGATGTCTGCTGTCAGGATAGAGCCGAGAGCCCCCGTACATATTAGATAGTTGGCCAGTTCCATCAAATTATCAGGTTTGGCCAGCCTTGTCTCTGCTGTTCTAGTCATTCCTGGTTTTTGGCCTGTTTTCGGGCACCTGGCTTTCAGCAGGGCATGCATCTTGCAGCGTTGAGGATCAGGAGGGATTGCCTGAATATCACGGTAATGTGATAGTGCTAAAGAAGTGCTGTATCTCACAGCTCAGTATCTGCACTCATCCAAGGCCTCAGGACTGCAACACTAGGAAGGCTTTTCCTGGAATGTGGATCTAGGCCGTAGTCTTGGTGGGCGTCTGATAGAAGCCTGTGTTTTTGCTCTAATCCTTATTGTGCTACCAGAGGTGCCCTGGGGGGTCTCTATTGTTTCTGTATTATGCACCTTCTAGATGTATTCTAGTATATGATTCTAGTGTTCCTCTCTCTTGTAGAGCTCCAGTCACAGGCAAGAGGCCAAAGGCCTCACAAATCCCACCATAGGCTGTGCTGGGGCTCTTCCTGATGAGATGGCATCTGATCTTTGTATTAGTTACTCCACATCTTTAGATGATCTGGCCGCTGGTGCAGGACACCTCCCTCAGTGGGTTAAGCTGGTTTGGAGGAGAATCAAAGAAGTGAAAGCATTCTAAGAAGTCTGAAAAGAACTTCAAGAGGAGCCTTCTCTTTCTCCTTCTTCTTCTTCCAGTTCATCTTCAGCTATGGTTTCTCTTTCAGATGGGGAACTTGATGTAGAAATCTTGGAAGATTATTTTTTATTTCATCAAGACTTAAAATCTTTCCTTTCTTATCCTTTCCTTTCTTTCCTACAGCAAAAAAGTACTGTCCCTTTTGGCTAACCTATTAAAAAAAATCCATCAATAGAATCAACCTTGTTAAAGGATCCTCGAAGTTAACTGCTGAGCTATTTAGCATCTTCAACTGGTTGTAAGTTTTCCTTGGTGGCCATCGTTGTGGCCCATGCCCTAAAACTGTGGCTCAAGCAGTTGGGTCAAGGATTTTGTGGATTATGTGCCCAGAGATGAACATTTGCAGCAATTTCTAGCTCTGAATTTTGCTAGTGATTGGTCTGCTTCCCTGTGATATACCGCACCTAGACTTGAGGAATCGATCCCTGAGGGCTCGTTCACACAGGCACAGAGGGGGCAGATTTTGGCGCGGAATCCACGTCATAATCCGCCCTCTCACAATGGTGATCTATGGAGACCGCTAGCGTTCTTTTGCACTGCACCGGCATCCCGTTGCGGCTGCCGTGATGGAATATGCACTTGCGGATTTGTGTGTGAACTAAGCCTTACTAACCCTTCAGAGAAGGTAATTTGGATTAAGCCATGGGCTGCAGATTTGTACAACTTCTTATTTCTATCTTTTCAACCAATTTGGGTATTTACTAAAAAATAGATATAATTTTTTCAACCTCCAAAGAAGAAGAGATCTTTTCCTTCTCATTGAGTGGAACAGGCGGAGATTTACGACAGTATCATTGGGCCGTGTGTCTCCACAAAAACACTACCCAACTGTCCTTGTCACACATCTCTCCTGGATAGCCAGAAAACTTTACCTGTGTTTACTCAAAAAGTAAGAGGGGACACAAGATGTCCCCATTTGGAGTAGAGCCCAGCTATCGTGACATAGTTACATAGTAGATGAGGTTGGATGCAAACATCATTCCATCAAGTACAACTTATAACCCCACAATCTCCTACAGTGTTGATCCAGAGGAAGGGAAAAAAAAACCCCATAAGGCTCATGCCAATTGCCCCATTTCAGGGGGAAAAATTCCTTCCCGACTCCATTCTGGCAGTCAGTATAAAACCCTGGATCAACATGTTCTTAAAATCTAGAATCCATAACCCGTAATATTGTTCTCTTTTGAGAAAGGTATCCAGGCCCTCTTTGAACATAGACCAAAACTCATCAGTCAGGGACATCGGTGGTCCACATTAGGGTTACATTGAAGATGCAAGAGGAAAGTTCAGCTTCTATCTCCAGGAGATGGGTCTTGGTTCTCCAAGGATTACAGGTATCTTTAAGGAGAATTGGTCTTCTATAGATGGAGTCTCCAGAGACAGGCCAAAGGTCTCAGCTTCCTCACTGTCCAGTGGCAATGGACATCTTCCTTTCCCTGAACTTTCTGCACACAAGGTTCAATAAAAGCCTAATTTTTTTTGAAGGCCCTAAAACTGTGCTAACATTACATCCAGTGCACAAAAAAAGTGGTTGGGCCACTAAAAAAAAAAAACGTGTACAGGATGTGTCTACGTGGCAAGCCCATCTCAAAAGAGAATAGACTCCCGGGGGCAACAGTGGTTAGCACAGCAGCCTTGCAGTGCTGGAGTCCTGAGTTTGAATCCCGACAGGAACAACATCTGCAAGGAGTTTGTATGTTCTCTCCGTGTTTGTGTGGATTTCCTCCCATTCTACAAAGAAATACTGATAGGGAAAAAAAAAGTGCATTGTGATCCCTATATGGGGCTCACAATCTACAATAAAAAAAAAAAAGAGAGAGAATAGACTCCCGCCTCTCTCCAGACTTCTGGACCAAAAGGTACTAAGCAGCTGCAGAGTGGCTACGTGCTCTGGTTTCTTCAAGGGCTCTCACTCCTCCAAGAGTACTCCCAGGCCTGCAACTATGTCCACCCCCATAAAAGCAGTGGTAAACCAAAAACCAGGGAGGAGGGAACCTGATGGCCACACCATCCAAACACTAGACGTTATCCGCACCCCTTCATCCTCACAAACACACAGTAACAAAAGGTGACAAAACAGTGATACGAGTAAAAAATAATAAATGAGTGGATAGAGTTCCAGTGAAGGCCCGGTCTATCCGACAGATCTATAAAATTACCTATGCTGGTTAGACCAGCCATAAGGGTGGGTGCTCTGAAAGTGCAAAAAGTGCTGTGCAATATGCCGTCATTCAGTGGGATCCCACCCTCAGTGAGCTCAGGCACCCCGGGAGCCAACTTTACCCCCAAGGCACTTGCAGTTTAAGGCCTTCAAAGCACCTCCCAACCAAATGACCTCGATCCCCAGCGGTTGTCACTCCCTGGTGTCTTTCACTGGCCACTTTCACAATGTTCTATTGTCTCCCTACAGTAGGGCACCACACCCACTGGCAGAACCAATTGCCTGGACTTACCTCCACAGGGTTCTGTCAGCTCCCACCTGTGAGCCCAGTACTACCCACCTTATAGGAGCACATGCTGACTACTTCTGATAAGAACAGATACTACACCTGATCTTAGCCAAAAGGCCAAGAAGCAGCCTAATACCCAAGTCCACTTTACCGCCACATACGCCACAATAAAAGGGTTGTCCAGTATTGATGTTTTTATGGCCTATCCTTAAGATATCTGATTGATTGGGGGGGGGGGGGGGGAGGTGATAGGCTGCCCCCAAATGGACTGGCTGCACCTCTTCTGGTCAAATTGTGACCGGATGCTTTTTCTTTGATTTGAAAAACCTAAAGTTGCCCCTACACATGGAGTAAATCAGGTGAAGCTTCTATGGAGACAGACACGCTGGGAATCTATCATGTCCTGCAGTATCACTAGGGGGCGCTCACTGCATAGATTTCAATATTACACCTCCTATTGAGTTCTTAGCTGTAGAGGCTGCAGGCGGCCAAAACATTGAGAGAAATCACAAAGGTGGAGCCTGCTGCGGGGACTATACTATTTAATGGGGGCTATATATATTTATATACGGCACGTTTTCTGACACTTTTCCCAAAAAGTATTCTGAGCTTAGCGGGATAAGACGATAAGACTGGCCCAATCATTGCCAGATTTACTATGCGCCAGATTCAATCTAAATTACAGAGAAAATCTGCACCAGCTAGTGGCCAGGCTCACACACATCACAAAATCTAGGGGTTTGTTTTTTTTGTATAGTTGATCAATCATCAATCTGATGTGTGTGGCCGGCTGACCCATTTGCCAGACTTACAGCTCCAAGGATCTCAGAAGCAGAAGTATATTCTCATAAGGGGGATAAGCCAGCGAGTTCACAAGAAGACATTGACCACCTATTCACAAGAGAAGTCTAGTGATCGGCGGACGTCTCAGATCAGATATCCATCACCTATTCTCTGGATATTTTTCATGAGATTGTCCCTTTAACAATTCTTCTGGCCTTGACATACCAAGATATAACAAAGTCCGTAAGGAAACATTTAGAACAGTTCTCATGTCCTAGGAAATTATTTAAAGAGGTCTCCGCACCATAAGAGTCCTATAAAACCTGGAGATTGGTGGGGGTCTGACTTATTAGGAGAATGGGAGGGATTGTCGAGGTGGTCGGAATAGACGTACATGGCTCCATTAATTTCAACGGAAGTGCCGTTGATGGTCAAAGCAGAGTTCGGCTGCCTCTGGAGTTGTCAGTGATATGACCAGATTGGGATACATCCACCATCACCACACTGAATTCCGAACAGGAGACAAAATTCCTCCATTTTCTTGATCGTGGGGGTCTGAGCAGTCAGATCTCCATCAATCTGTAAGTTATACCCTATAGGGAACTATTTCTTAAGATGGGAAAACCCCTTTAAGTAAAGCACCATAGGCCGGACGTGACGCCATTTATATGTCTAGTTACCGGAGACTCAGGGTGCCCCATGTGCTGCTCCGCACAGATTACCACTATCCGCCTGTACGATTCTTGTGTGACTGTCCTAAGTGTTTTTGGAATTTCAGGATTTTATTACTTTATGATTTTTTTGCTTCTGACCAGTTTTACCTGCAGAATCGTCTCATCGATAATCCCTTTGTTAAATCCTCTTGCCTGCAGTCTTGTCTGATCTGGCCGCCATATTAATGACATCGTCATGGCTTGATCAGGTGACAGCCATAGTGGACTTTATGCAGTATCATGTGAACAGTGACCTCCGCCTGTTCATGCTCATACATACTTTAGAGGCAGTGACGTAACTAGGAATGAAGGGGGCCCCATGGCAAACTTTTGACATGGGTCTTACCCCGACGCCAAAGACCCCGACTGACCCCACCCCACATTCCTGCATTCACTATTATGCCCCATAATGGCCCATTCACACAGTATTATACCCCATAGTGCCCCCTGCACACAGTATTATGCCCCATAGTGGCCCCTGCACACAGTATTATGCCCCATAGTGGCCCCTGCACACAGTATTATGCCCCATTGTGGACACCCGTGAACAATTATTATACTCTGGGGTCTTTTCAGACCCCAGAGTATAGTAATCGGAGACCCAGGAGGGATACAAACATAAAAAAACAGTTACTTATCTATACCTGCGCTCCCTGCTGATGGCGGCCATCTTCAATGACGTCACGTGACCCGGGGGGCCTGCGTCACAACGCATAAGGACATAGGCCCCGGTCATGTTACATCAGAAATGTCACACAAGTAGGCCGAAGCCTGCCCGGAGGGGTAAGTAACAGTGCTTTTTTATGTTCTCTTACCTCTCCTGGACTTCCGATCATTATACTCGAAGTAAGTGTTTGTGGGGCCACTTACCGATCCCAGCCCCTGCCAGGATCGGTAAGCAAATAGCGCCCGTTACCTGCAGCAGATTCTTGACAATGGACCCGGGGGTTCTGATCCTCAGGTCATGTGCACTATGGGGGTAACTATAGTAAAGCGATCACTTTCGACCCTCCCAGATTCCGGGTACCGTCTCCCTCAGTTTGCCCTGGTTTCACCTGTGACCATCCATTCACCATTCGGCCCATCTTGGCCCCTGGTGTTTTGGAGAAGTTCACATTACATTGTTCATGCGCCCATGGCCTAAGACCTCATTGACCTCTCTGTTTGAAATGGGGGTGAAAGGGCCACAAAACAAAGATGTCTACATTTTTCTTTTAAATCATCAGGAACCCAAGCCTTGTGGGACCAATGGACGTCTGAATAGAAATGTAGAATTAAATGGACTTGTAGAAGGATGAGATCAAGTACCCTCAGTACAATGCCACACAAGTCCCCCGGGGATCGCAGCCGCTAAAAACAACCAACTTCAGGGTGTCCATTAGATAGATCCTACGTGGCCAGGGGTGTAGCTATTAGGCGTGCAGAGGTAACAGTCACTCCTGGGCCCTGGACCAATAGGGGGCCCCAAATTCCCTCAACTATGTAAAATATACCACTATACTAAATGGTAGGGGTCCCATTACGGATTTTGCATTGGGGCCCAGAAGCTTTTAGTTTCACCTCTGTGTGTGGCCGAAGGGTCAGGACTGAAACTCTGATCTGCAGGAAAAAATAGCAAATGGTGATTTTTGTTGCAGATTTTCGCCTTTGCAAATGGTGAAATCCCCAATAAGAATCGGCAGCTCATATAATACTGCAAATTGTGAATCCGTGCCACAGACCAGGTTATTACAAAGTGTCTCCACGCACCTCTGGGCTGGGGGCTCACTGGGCCGACCCGCTGCCGGCTCACCCGCTGTGATGTACGGTAATAAATGGCGGAGGGGATGCCACTAAATCCCCCATTATTGCTGCCGCTTTTACTACCTTTGTATTCCAGCAGGGGGCGCCCAGTTTCAGGTGATTTTTGTCACAGCTGCTGAATATTCTAGTCTTATCGTTGCGAGCGCTGTAGATGATGGGAATGATACCTTGTGTGTGATTTAGGAAGGTTAGAGTTAGTCTCTGAGCTCATGAATGATTGTTCGGAGGCTCTTGTGTCCATAGAAAACTTTACAGTGATGGTCTGAATGTATGACAGGCAAGGCAGGGGGACCAAAGTGCGGGGGCAGGGACTGTGTGGACCCCATCATCCTCCCTAAAAACCGATGTGCAGTTTTATTTTCTGCTCCATTAGGTCTTAAAGGGATATTCCAGGACTACATTGATTGCTGCAGCCTCCTCGCTACTTACCTGGCACAGCGCCCTACATTTTATAGTGGCTGTGCTTAGTATTGCAGCTCATCCGCATTTATTTTAATAATACCGAGCTGAAGCATGGTCATGTGACAGCACTGGCTAGAGAAGAGGAAGTGGAGCTGTGTGTCAAGGTCCTGGACAACCCCTTTAAGTCTCTGTTCTTCCTTCATGCTTTATACTGCAGCCCTGCTCCATTAGAGAGTAGGTATTATTAGGGATCTCTGCTGCTCTGTCCCTTTTTCATGCTTTATACTACAGCTTAGCTCCTTTAGGACACTTATAATCAGCTGAGCCGCACTGTCTACTGCTGACTGTGGTGGTCTGAAGTCCTCCTGACTGCGACTCTATGTCTTCACCATGCTTTATACTGCAGCTCAGCTCCACTGGGGCTTTGGTCACTACTCTGTGTCTCCACCATGCTTTATATTACAGCTCAGCTCCATTAGGCCACAGCTATGAACAGTGACCTAGCTGAGTCTCAGTCTGAACCTTCACCCCCATCTCACGTCAGAAGCTCCCACTCCCCCCCCCCCTACTTTACACTGCAGCTCCACTCATTCTGATTTCCCATAGGTCGGTCCGGAAGAGTCAGTTTACATTTCGAGGACATAAAATAATAATAAAAATAGTTAATTCAATTTTACACAGAAAGGCAAAATGTAAAATGTTATTTAACCAATTCTTAATTATGTTAATTCCATAAAAAATATTTTTTTTCAATTTTTTTTGCAGAACAAAAATGTAAAAGACAACGAATATTTTACTAAGAAATACAAAACCAGCTTCATGTTATCGAGAGAACGTCAATGAGATCTGCAGGCGATAACTCCTCCCCCTGAAAAACGGTCTGCTGGCTCCGCGGGGGCGGGGTTACTGCACCATTTATACAATAATACATAAAATAATAATAGTGCGGGTTACACGACCAATACAAAATGGCCGCCACCCTGTCTCCTGGCACTGATGGGGTAGTTATACACTTGTGGAGTTACTGCAGTCCCAGCTCCGGGCACTTTGTGATGGGAGGGACATCTCCACAGATTAGCGTTATGGCAAGCGCCTTGTTGTTCAGTCCGGGGCCCCTCTGTCTTGGGGCCAGGAGCAGGAAATACTTTCTTTGGTATAGCAAGGACAACGGGCAGGAAAGCAGCCAATTGGAGCAGCAGTGGCAGCGGCACAGGAACAGTCATAAGTTGTATTCGGGGCCACTCCGCCACACGGAGAGATTCTTTAGGATTCACGTGACGTGCAAGGAATACACGTGAGGTAGCATTGGACTCCGCGAGGGTTCGGAGGGGTAGGGGGCTCTTTAAATCAGACCAAGATCCTTAACAGGAAGGAGAATCCTGCTCCAAGGGCCAGACCCAGCGACAGGAAGAACGCCATGATGGCACCGGCGGTTTCAGCCTCGTGGACATTCACCTTCCTGCAGGGACAAGAGAAAAACATGGAGGTCAAGACCCAACATCCTCACCCTAGTTATTGCATATGTACAGGAGGCGACTACAGGACCCAATATCCTCACCCGGGGTTATCATATGGGTACTTACTTAGGGCCAAAGCACATACAGAGACTGGCCAGGTAGCCATTGGAGAGCGCAAACACCACCATGACGCAGATGTACCAGGCGTCATGGGCCAAATAAACGGGCAGATAATTGCGGGGCATCACGTTACAGAGCATGAAGAGGGGCAGGAAGATCAGACGAGCCACCACCAGGATGGGGAGAAGCTTACTGTCCTTACCGGGCTGCAGGAGACAGAAGAGGGAAGGAGTAAGATGTACAGTAAGTAAGTGAACCCCTGGAGCCTGCACTGTGTGAGACTCACTGACCAGCAGAGGGCGCAGACTCACTACTGAAAATATAAGAGTGTCCACAAGAGGGCAGCAGCACCCACAGTATAACATCTGCAGAACATTGCTCTGCCCAGTCTTCTAACACAGTGATATGCCCTGCAGATTATTACACCACTGACTAGTCTAGAGATCTGCAGAACATTGATCTGTCCTCTCTACCTCCTGATACATAATGATATATCCTGCAGATTATTACACCACTGATCTCTGTGCAGAACATCGCTCTGTCCTCTTTACTTTCTGATACATAGTGATATATTATCTGCAGATTATTACACGGCTGACCTCTCTGCAGAACATTGCTCTGTCCTTTAGCTCCTGACAGATACATAGTGATTAGAGATGAGCGTGTAGTATTCGATCGAATACCTCCCCTGCATAGTTATTGGTGTAATCGGTTGAATACCACGCAGTAAACGCAGTAAAAATTCGATGCCCCTCCCACCTTCCCTGGCGCTTTTTTACACCAATAACTGTGCAGGGGAGGTATTCGATTGAATACTACTCGCTCATCTCTAATAGTGATATATCCTGCAAATTATTACACTGATCTTTCTGCAGAACATTGCTCTGTCCTGACAGATACACAGATGTGACACATTCTGCAGATTATTACACCCTTCTTGTACTCACCCACATGACCAGGGAGGTCAGGCTACGTCCGGCCCAGTCAAACAGGTTGAAGAGCAGAAAACACGAGACTGGGATGAAATATTTTCCTGTGGAGATGAGATTGAATCAGACCCCCAATAACATGGACGTGGATATAATGCAGATGATAACAGCTTACAATAGCACGCCCCGCCTGTTTCTAACCTCCCATGTACATTACAGGCAGGGGATTGTGGGTAATTTTGTGGCCCCACTGAACGTACCCCACTGAGTGTCGCCAGCAATGGTTGACTTGACATCTGCGGTGACAGATGGGAATATCCCAATGGTGACAGTGAAGACAAGGCAGACGGACAAGGCCAGTACCCAGATCTACAGGAAGAGGCGGGGTTAAAGGAGGTGCCAGGTGAATACTGGGAGGAGCTTGTGGAGGGGGAGGGCTGGCACCACTCACCTTTTTCAGGATAAGTAAGATGGATTGTTTCTCGTTCGCTCCGGCTCCAGATTCTGCCCCGTGATCACCTGACCGGAGAAAATAAACATACCTCTGTCAGTCAGGGAATTAACCCCACCTTTACTGTACAGAGGGCAGATATCCACTCCCCCCCTCACCCTTTTGCAGCAGATCCTTCTTCAGCTCCACATCATTGTTCACACTGTTTATGGCGATGTTCTTCAGGTTCTCCACAGTGTAGTACTGGTAAAATTCCTACAATAAACCAATTATATGAATATTGGACCTGGTGATGCCCCGCCCCCGAGGAACAGCTGCTATATGGACGAAGCACAGCACCCCCCCACTGCTGAGCTGTCCATATTCATGCTGCAGTGTAAAGCATCAGCAACCGCTTCATCAAGGAGAGTCTACAGAGTGGTTTATATGATCTAACCCGACACATTGTAACAAGTCATCAGCTGTGTGAGGCGTTATCCTACAAACTCCAAGAATTTATAAATAGGTTGCCCACTAGTGGCTCCTCCCAGTACACCACTTATTTCCATACTCACCAGTTTATTGAGGGCCAAATAGGAGACGAGAGCGAGCAGGATGACCACACAGGCCGTGATAAAATAGCCAAACGCACTGTCCTCCAGCGCCGAACCGCCTGCACGAGGGAGAAGGAGATTAACAATCGGGATTACAGGAGGAGAGGCGGGACTGGTTATACGAATGTCCTAGAGATGTATTATAGGATGGGTGGGGGTGGTCTAGACTACTATAAGAACGACTGACAGAGGGGTTTTAGGAGTAAGGGGCAGATGGTACTTACTGGCCAATGCGCAGATCATGGCTAAAGCTGCAAATGTCCCCGCCAGGCCCTGACCGCTCATTATCGGAGCCGTGTAGCTTGCTGGGAAGAGGGCGGCCAATCCAAAGAGACTGCCCTGGAGGAGAGCGCCAAAGGCTGCAAACGATAAAAACCACATAAGCGGGGGCAGAGAAGAAAACCCAGCGATGGGGCAGAGCCCTCCATGTTGTACCACACTACTACTCACAGTTGATGAAGACAATTTTGACCATTGTTAAGGTGAAGAAAGTGGCCGGTGAGAACTCGATCTTCACAAATATGGCGGTCAGCAGGAAAACCAGGAAGATGGCGGCCAGGCTGCCAGCAATGCGAATGTTCTGGGAGATTCTGGATAGAGAAGAAGCCAGAGTGTCAGGAAGGAGGAGTCCAGACCCCATATTATATATATATGTAGAGCCACTACTGCCCCAGGGAGTAATCTCTAGACTCACCGGCGGTGCAGGATGGAGTTGAGGCAGGTGAATATGAGGAGGGGTAACATGGCGCAGAGGGTCATGACATTGTTGAACTTGCTCTGCAGCTGTGTCAGTGGAGGATCCACAGCTCTCATTGTTGTGTCATTAGAGCTAAGCGAACCATTGAGGGGGGCGGAGCCATTACCACTGCCATCAGGGGGCGCTATTCTATCACTGCCAGGCTCTGCCAGACGGCTGGTGAAATACTGAGAAGAAGACAAAGACATTAAGATGTTATGATCACAAGATACCCCCTCCCCCTGGACAGGGCAAGTAATTCCCTACGGGGTGAGAAAAAGACACAGTCACCTCTGACCTCATTATACATATAGATAAACTGTACTCCAGAGCTGCGCTCACTATTCTGTTGGTACAATCACTGAGTACATACATTACATTACTTATCCTGAGTTACATCCTGTATTATACTCCAGAGCTGCGCTCACTGTTCTGCTGGTACAGTCACTGAGTACATACATTACATTACTTATCCTGTACTGATCCTCAGTTACATCCTGTATTATACTCAAGAGCTGTGCTCACTATTCTGCTGGTGCAGTCACTGTGTACATACATTACATTACTTATCCTGAGTTACATCCTGTATTATACTCCAGACCTGCGCTCACTATTCTGTTGGTGCAGTCACTGTGTACATACATTACATTACTTATCCTGTATTATACTCCAGAGCTGCGCTCACTATTCTGCTGGTACAGTCACTGTGTACATACATTACATTACTTATCCTGTACTGATCCTCAGTTACATCCTGTATTATACTCCAGAGCTGTGCTCACTATTCTGCTGGTACAGTCACTGTGTACATACATTACATTACTTATCCTGTATTATACTCCAGAGCTGCACTCACTATTCTGCTGGTACAGTCACTGTGTACATACATTACATTACTTATCCTGTACTGATCCTCAGTTACATCCTGTATTATACTCCAGAGCTGTGCTCACTATTCTGCTGGTACAGTCACTGTGTACATACATTACATTACTTATCCTGTATTATACTCCAGAGCTGTGCTCACTATTCTGCTGGTACAGTCACTGTGTACATACATTACATTACTTATCTTGTACTGATCCTCAGTTACATCCTGTATTATACTCCAGAGCTGTGCTCACTATTCTGCTGGTACAGTCACTGTGTACATACATTACATTACTTATCCTGTACTGATCCTGAGTTACATCCTGTATTATACTCCAGAGCTGCACTCACTATTCTGCTGGTACAGACACTGTGTACATACATTACATTACTTATCCTGTATTATACTCCAGAGCTGCACTCACTATTCTGCTGGTACAGTCATTGTGTACATACATTACATAGAGACTCCGGTTAGAGGTGGAGATTCCCTCTTAGCCCCGCCCTATATAAGGTGATGTGGGTGGAGCTAGTGGTTACAATACTATTAGGTTATAGTCTGGTGATGTCCCTCTCTGGGCCCCAGTTGTTTATACTCCAGTTGGGGCCACAGCCGGGGGTCACTCACCACTGTTGCTGTCATGAAGAAATTCCATGGTAACAAGGTGCCAAGTCCAAGCATGAAGAATATCAGCCAGACGCCATTGTACCTAAAAGGAATGGATAAAGGGTTAACATTGACATCCTGTGACCCAGCAAGAGATCTCCTCATCTATGGAGGAGACCCCAGAAGAGCTGACATGTCTGAGATTACCGGCTGAGCTGCTGCAGTATGTGCTGCAGAGCAGGACCTCGTGTCATTGCCAGAGGCAGCACATAGGTAAGGAATCTCACCTGTCCTTAGGGGGCGCCGACATGGTAATTCAGGATCCTGCACACTATGAACGTGAGCCTGCAGAAAAACAAGGAAAATATGAAAGTTAGATGTAGTCACAGCCCCGCCCCCAACATGCAATTAAAGGAGAAGTCCACCTAACACAGATCTTAAATCCTGAAGGGCAGGGTCAGCTACACATTAATATTAATATGGAAAAAAGTCTTAAGATATATGAAGAACATTATATGGTTAATAAAGGGTTAAAGTTACAGGAATAACACATATCTTTTCCTGTTCATGTAAACTAAGATTCTCCCCCCTCACAAAATCGATATCTCCCCGACTCTCTCTCACCACAAATATTCTATATCTCTCCCCCCCAGGCCCTCATATATTCTATTTACCTCCGCCTCTCTAATATGCTATATCCCCCAATTGCCCCCCCCCCCCCCCCCCGCATTCTGCATTCCCCTGACCCCTCCCTCACTCACATATTCTATATTCCTCTCCCCCCTCCTCCGGCTCTCATATATTCCATATCCCCCTCCTCTCCCTACAGCTCTCATATATTATATATTCCTCCCCGCCCTCCATCCCTCCCTCATATATTATATATTCCCCCCGGTTCTCATATATTCTACATTCCCCCCAAACTCCTCCTTCATATATTCTATATTCCTCTGGTTCTCATATATTCTATATCTGGGGTCTCTCCCTTATATATTCCATATTCCCCCACTTCTCATATATTCTATATCTGGGGTCTCTCCCTCATATATTCTATATTCCCCCACTTCTCATATATTCTATATCCCCCCGGCCCCCTCCTCTGGCTCTCACATAAGTCAGTTGAACAAAATCCATCAAATTCCCCATAAAAATGCTGATAAATGTTCAGAGCCAGAAACTAAAGCCAAAGGAATCCGAGGACTACACAAAAATTTCCAGATCCGTGAAAAACAACAGATTATGATTGAGTGGTCGTGATAATATGTGATGAGTCCCAGGAGAAGATTAGACTTTGTGGGCCCTAGGATAGACCAAGCTAAGTGGCCCCTGGAAAAGACCAGGCCAAGGGACCCCTGGAAAGACCCGGCTGAGGGGCCCGTAGAGAGAACATGGTTGGGGGGCCACTAGAGACGATCAGGCCGGAGGGCCCAGTTGTATGACCCAATCATGTCCTGATATTTAACATAATTCTGCACCATATCATGTGATGAGAATAATATTCACAGACAGCGACCAATCACAATGCAGCTTCTATTACACCAGATACAAGCTGTGCCCTGATTGGTTCCGGTAGATAAGGGGCGGCAGGGATTTCTGTTAGTTTTAAAGAGCCACATCCTCCAACATACATGGTACAGATGGTCACAATCGGAGGGAGTAGTGTATGGAGGATGATGAGAGTAATTACTCAGTGGGGGAGAGGTCACACTGCTCTAGAAGCAGGAGACATCCTGTACGTCTCATTAGGTACGGAGCCATGATCCTCCCTAACATCTGCACACAATCTGCACCGGCCAGGGGGCCGCAGTAACTTTCCACTCTGTACAGCCCAGGACTGAAAGGGTACAGCGGGGCAGAGGGGCCTTGTCATGTGTGTTTGTATATAGATGAGGGCCCCCAGTGGAATCTAGAGGGGCCATTATAAGGAATAGCTCCCAGACAAGTGCTAGAGGGCCCCCCACTTCCAGGATTAGGGCCCCCCTGCCCTGCACACCATATTGATCTGCTAGTCCACTCTAGTGTAGATATTAGTGTTTGGCCATAAGGGGCTTCTGTTTTGCTGTCGGAGTCCTCGTTTCTATAAGTACGCCATTATTCTATAGGCTGTTACAATTCCTGTGGCGCCCAAAATAATTTCTTGGATGGTTCAGTCGCTCTAGACTGTGGCAGCTAAGGGGTCACAGCAGGAGCCTGGATGTCAATCACAGCTGTGACTGTGGGTATGGCGTGGTGCCTCAAGGGGTTAATATAGTGCAGGGGTCTGATATCCATAGGCATATATGGGATATGTATACATAGCATATATTAATATTGGGGGTCTACAAGTGTTTAGGGGGGGGTCTTCTATTAATACAGAGGCCTCTACAATGTGTATGGGATATATAGGCTGCTGACGTACATAATAAAGTAGATCTGAATATATTTAGCCCTGCCCTATTCTATAAGCCCCGCCCCTCCACGAAGGCCACTTCCTGGGCTAACTTCTCTATCGCTGCTGATTCTGTAGCTTTCATATCTGCTCCGGTGATGTCATCGTGTACTTAACATATAAGGTGAACTCTGTAGTATCTGGCCATTATATGGCTGATATACATCGGATACAGATTGTATTCTGCATTGTTAGCAGTTTACCTTCTGCAGCTTCTCTCTATTTCATCCTCAGTTGTCTCGAGTTGTAGGCTAGCTAGTATGTTGTCTACATCAGCCAGTACACAGAGAACACAGAAGATTCTGCTCTGCAACTCTCCGTCCCTCATTCTGAAGCATCAGGGACATTACAGAGACGTGCTGACTGGTACTGAGGTCAACAAGATCCTTGGGGCGAGATAGAAACTTACTGCTAGCTGCAGCAGCCGCTCTGCCAGCACCTCTGCTCCATATACAATTCTATTGGCACATGTAATCTGATCCCTCTGTGAGCTGACAGCCCATCTTGGGAGACCATGAAAGATTTAACAGAGATTTCAGAGTAAATGTCAGTCCTGATTTGTGGAGAAAGAAGCATTTTTCTATCACGAGATACGTTACAGAGTTTTGAGGCTTACATGAGATATATATCTGCCCCCAGATATATGAGCCAGCGAGCGGTGGTGGTCAACTGACCACGGCGAGGGTAACAAACCTCTATATAAGACCTCTAGGGGGAGTCATTGTGCCCACCTGACAGAAATGAGCAGATACAGGGTTAATATTGCTGGGCCAAATGACTGGTGTATAAATAGAGAAAGCTGCGGCCGAAAACAGTCACCACGATCATGTGACCCGACCCGGCATCAATTACAGCACAGGAGGCGATATAAATATATCAGGATGGAGGGAGGCAAGAGGGAAGTGATACTGAGCAATATACCGAACCAGAGCAGATACTGAGACTACACCCAGCAGACAAGAGAAGAGGTACTATGCACTACCCATATATACAGAACTAGAGGAGTGGTACTGTGCACTGTCCATATATACAGGAGGAGAGAAGTGGTACTGTGCACTGTCTATATATACAGAACTAGAGGAGTGATACTCTGCGTGGTCCATATATACAGAATAAGAGAAGTGGTACTGTGCATTGTCCATATATACAGAATAAGAGGAGTGGTACTGTGCAATGTCCAGATATACAGAATAAGAGGAGGGGTACTGTGCAATGTCCAGATATACAGGAGTAGAGGAGTGGTACTGTGCAATGTCCATATAAACAGGACTAGAGGAGTGGTACTGTGCACTGTCCATATATACAGGACTAGAGAAGTAGTACTGTGCACTGTCCATATATACAGGACTAGAGGAGTGGTACTGTGCACTGTCTATATATACAGGACTAGAGGAGTGGTACTGTGCAATGTCCATATAAACAGGACTAGAGGAGTGGTACTGTGCACTGTCCATATATACAGGACTAGAGAAGTAGTACTGTGCACTGTCCATATATACAGGACTAGAGGAGTGGTACTGTGCACTGTCTATATATACAGGACTAGAGGAGTGGTACTGTGCAATGTCCATATATACAGGACTAGAGGAGTGGTACTGTGCACTGTCCATATATACAGGACTAGAGAAGTAGTACTGTGCACTGTCCATATATACAGGACTAGAGGAGTGGTACTGTGCACTGTCCATATATACAGGACTAGAGGAGTGGTACTGTGCAGTGTCCATATATACAGGACTAGAGAAGTGGTACTGTGCCGTGGCTACCCTGGTGCCGCCACATTCCTCTCGTGTACTGATTGTTTTTCACCTCCAGTCCTCTGACCTTTTGCGCCCTCTACTTTCCTAACCTGTCTCCCGCCCCATTTCTAATTAGGTGACCCCTCTTTTTCTCCCCCACACCCTGTACTGATATCCCGGTTTTCCTGAGTTTATAAGGAAATGTTATCACATTCCACATTCACATATTTTTAAGCCCTCGGGGCCCTTAATGATGTAAAAATGAGAAAAACAGATTGCGGATGGAGGGGCGGTGGAATGTGTGCTGTGCGCCGCTGCTCTCCGCTCCTCAGCACTCCTGTTCTGAAGCTACATAGACATAAAGTGACCAGCAGTCACCCTAAAAACAATCCCAAGGGGCCCTTATTTGACCATTCCTGCAGGTAAAGGTACAGGGTGATTCAGGGGCCACAGAGCAGGCTGGATGTGATTTGGGGCCTCCGTAATATACGGAGTCTTTAGAATTTTTCCACGCCATTCCATTTCAGTTCGCCGCTCACTTTCCCCGCGAGTGGACGCAGTCGGGGGGTCAGATGCCTGAATATATAATGTATGTAGATGTCGCCCCGACAACACGTGGAGCGTCCGCGCTGCAGCTCATATCCTGTCCTCCTTCCTTGCCTGGGGCTGAGTACACAAGAGCCACGCCGGAGCCCGTCTACTCCACCTACAACAGATGTCCTGAGACAGGCGACACCACAAGAGCTCACGTATCCACCTGCAGCAGGACCATGCACCCATAGCAACCAATCATAAAACGGCTTTCATTTTTTCAGGAGATGAATACAAAGTGAAAGCTGCGCTGTGATTGGTTGGTATAAGACAGTTATAATAAATCTGCCTCCGAGACATTAGCCGAGAGCCCCAAGATTATGATGGTGGGGCCTGCAGGGAGGTGCGAGGTACGGGCCGGGGTCAGATAAAGGTTTAGTACAACACCCTGCTCTCAGTTAGAAGTTTTGGCAGCACCTTTGGAGCCGGTGAATTCTCCACATTGAGGCGTCACCTCCTCCGCACCTCATAGCAGGATAACACAGGAATTCACATAGCAAAAACCCTCAAGATAATCATTACGGTGTATAATATTATCATAGGCGTTATATCCCGGGCCCTGGACATTATCATAGGCGTTATATCCCGGGCCCTGGAGGACATTATCATGGGTGTTATATCCTGGGCCCCATTATGATTATTATATCCCAGACCCCTGGACGTTATCATGGTTATTATATCCCGGGCCCCCAAACATTACCATCGGTATTATATCCTCAGCTCCTAGCCATCATTGTGTGTATATTATCATAGTGGTTTTCTTGGGCACGGAATGGTCTTATCATCTGAATTCATTTGCAGCCAGTGTATGTTACACTGTATGGCGGTATTATATGAATTCTGTACTCCACCATTATTTCAGCACCAGCAGTGAAATGTCAGCCCTATAGGAGATTATTTAGGTTCAGTATTGTGATATTATCTGAGGAATATGTGGACTATGTGTTTAGACACTATACGCTAGTATTATTTGGAATCTCTATAGCAGTATTATTTGGATGCAGTGTTAATAGGATATTATACAGTGGTATTATTTGGGAACTATATAGTACTATTTGTTTACTATATGACAGTATTATTTGGGCACAGTGTTGGTATTATTTAGACACTACTTGGTGATATAATTTGGGCACTATATAATGGTATTATTTAGAAAATACTTAGTGGTATTATATGGACACTACTTGGTGGTATAATTGGAGCATTATGTGGCGGTATTATTTGGGAACTATATTATGGCATTATTTAGACAATATTTGGTGGTATAATTGGGGCGCTATGTGGCGGTATTATTTGGACACTATACTATGGTATTATTTAGACAATGCTTAGCAGTATTATATGGACACAATTGGACACAATATGGTGGTATTATTTGGGCACTATATTATGTTATATATATATATTATGTTATTATTTAGAAACTACTTGGTGGTATTATACGGACACTATGTGGCGGTACTAGTGTTGCACTATATTATGGTATTATTTAGACTCTACTTGGTGGTATAAATGGAGCACTATGTGGTGGCATTATTTCTGCACTGTTCCCCACATTTCCAGTTAGACATTGTACACCTGGTCTGAAGATACACCAGATTTATCCCCAGGTGTGTGATATAGTGATATATCTGTATATACACTAACTGTCTGAGGTTTATACCACAAAAACACCAAACACTTTACACCATAGTTATAGTTTAATTTTGGAGCAACGTGTCCCATTTCTAGCCTCTCACCTTTTCCGTGGTCCCTTCTTGTCTACACCCCTTGTCAAGCTGGTCTGAAAAAATCTCCTAAAGTTGGATGTGACATTTTGCATTGGCTCTAGTCTAGCTGTAACCCAGGATTATCAGTAAATCTGCCCCATTGTACACTGTGTGTGTTTTGGTTCGGGAACTAGATGGTCAGCATATGGATTCCTTTTTATAAAGCAGTTAGGAAAGGGTTAATGTTGTTACCGCCTCCATAATGTCAAGTCACGTTCAGACACAGCGTTTCACCTACTCCAGCGCTCCTGAAGACGTTTCCTCATCTGACCCATCAACTCAATGAAGAAAAAGCAAAAAAAAACCAAAACCCGACAACCAAAATCACAAATCTAAAGTAGAAGGTGTCAGACTGGAAACGCTGCCTGAAAAGGTTTAATGTATGAAGAGGGCAGGACAACCATGTGACAGGCCTGAAGGGGTTAATCTGGAATGCTGTTGCAGAAATGAACCAGGAAGAGGTTAATTTCACTGACTGTAGATGCAGAGGGTGACTACTGACTACCAAAGGAGCTGGAGGTCTGGAGAGGGCTACTGGGATGGATGTGAACAGGTTAACACGGGGAAAAGGGGTAGGCGGGCGATAACAGGAGGTTTGAGGTCTGCACTGGCTCAGGCATAGGCGTGAGGGGGCGCGGCTGGCACCAGAGGTGCCATGTGATGCCACAACAGGCGTGTCCCTGCCAAGGAGACATCCGTCCGGTGCAGGATCCATGTGGGTCAGAGGATAACCCCCCCCATGCTGTGCCACATCTGGACCTCAGGGGCTCACTACACCCAATGCCCCATGTAGCCTGTCTGACCCCAAGTACGTATGCTGCTCCTCTCTGTTATCAACCATGGTCTCTGTGCACATTGGCTGATACCTGCCATATATGATACCCTATATACGACGACGCATGAGGCACTGGTATACTTTGACCCTTGATATATATTTCAGTGTATGGGAACTGTGTGGGGACATGATGGTAGATAACACCGCCATAGATGGCATCTGGCTTCGGCAGAATATCTCGGTCTGTGAGGTGGCGGCTGATTTACTGCCATATAAACCTGCACCAGATCTCTCCGCTCAGCACAGGATTTACAGATAAGAGGCCGGAATAAGCCGCTTAGTAGTCACTAATGCCGGGCTAACAAGCAATTAACCGAGGCCGCATACAATCCCGGCTGATCAGAAGTCAATTACACCTACAGATCATCAGCGCCTTAAAGGGATGGTGATCCCGACACATATTAAAGAACAACCACTTGTGTCCACTGACATCAGCCAGTTCAAAGTGAGATACGTGTAATGTACCTTTAAGAAGTCTCCAATGTGAGGTGGGGGCATGGAGTGACAGACTTCACCAGGACGTGACCCCTCAGTATATGTATAGATTAGTACGGGACGTGCAGAACGTACAACTTGCTCATTGCATGTTTGTCAACTGGCTCTGGAGCAAAGTCCCAATTTTACAGGCTGTAAATTGCTATGACTGTCCCAGCCCTGCACACGTGTGACCTCGGAGGCGGCTGTGCACAAGGTCCAAGAGCTAGCACTTCAATCAGATTCAGCTATACTCTGCAGAAGATGGAGGCCAGTGATAAGGGTGACCAGAAGATTATCATGAGGGACAGTGGCAGGAAGCAAGAACTAGTCTGACACTAGCTTCACACCTGCGTTTGGGTTTCGTTGTGGACTCCCAGAACAGAAACCTAATCCACTTAAAAAACTGTTTACCGTTGGAAACCCACGGACCCCATAGACTATAATGGTGTCCGCTAGGTTTCCGTCTGAAATGGGCGAATAATATGAAGAGGGGAACAGAATCCCCGAATGGAGAGCCAACGCTGGTATGAACCCACATGGTAAACAAGATTCAGGATGACCACCTTAGCAGGGGCCAGGATTCAGGACGAGTACCTCATCAGAACCAGCTAAAAGGACAACCATCTCATGCGAACACTCTGTCAGAACAACCACCTCATTGGAATTGGGCTTCAGGACAGCCACCTCGTAGGGATCAGCCTGGAACCTTATCAGGATGGGCCTTAAAGATGGCCACCTTATCAGCATTAGGCTACAGGATGACCACCTTATCACGAAAGCCTTCAGGATGACCAAATTATTGGGACTAGTCTCAGGATGGCCAACGTATCAGACCTGATCTTCAGGACGATCACCTCAACAAAACCAGCCTTCTGGATGATCACCTTATGAGAACAAGACTCAGGATGACTACCTTAACGGGACCAGGATTAGGGACAAACACCTCATCAGATAAAGCCAAAAGGACAACCATCTCATCCAAACAATCCATCAGAACAACCATCTCAGTAGAATTGTCCTTCAGGATAGCCAGCTCATAGGGATCAGCCTTCAGGACAAACGCCTTATAAGAACAAGGCTCAGGACAACCACCTTATGAGAACAAGGCTCAAGATGAATACCTTTTGAGAACCAGCCTTCAGGATGATCACTCAGGAGTCCCCGGTCTAGTCTGTGGCCACTCACCGGCTGTGTTTGTGTAAAATATCAGAGAACCACTAAACGGGTTCAATGTCCAGCAGGTGTGTGGCCTGTAGGGTTACTGTAAATTGCTGCGTGTAAATATTACAGTGTCTAAAAACACTAGTGACACATTAAATAATGATCAGCCATAACATTAATACCACTGACAGCTGAAGTAATGGAACGTCTCAGGGGTAGAACATTTAAGCCAGCAAGAGAACAGCCAGTTCCTACAATCAATGTGTAGAAAAATTGGCAACAACTGGATAAAATGTCTCTAGAACAACAGGTCTCCCGCTATATAGTGGTCAGTACCTACCAAAAGTGTTCCAAAGAAGGACAACCCAAAAGTTACTGATGGTTACAGGAAGTGGAGGTCAACCTGCCTGCTCCGACGGCACAGAAGAGGACATCTAATACTGCTGGCTATGATAGAAAGGTGTCAGTACACAAAGGGCATCGTAACTTGCTGTATATGGGGCAGGGTAGAGCGCCCAGGATGACCCCCATCCACTACCGTAAAAGTCTACAATGAGCATGAGGGCTTCAGAACTAGACCATGGCGCAATGGAAGAAGAGGTCTGGTCAGATGGATCATGTATTACATGAAGTGTATGGCCAGGTACGTGTATGTCACTTACCTGGCGGCATTATGGGAAGAAGGCAAAGGCTCAGTCACTTACCTGGGTAAGAGCTGGTATAAGGGAACACTATGAGAAGAACCCAGGCACTGTCATACCCTCTTCAGGGAACCTTAGCCCCTGGCACGAAGTGGATATTATATGACATTTACCCAAACAGTGTACAGACCAAGTACCCCCCCATCATGACTGCGGCGCCTCCTAGTGGCAATGGCGTCTTTATGCTAGATAATGTCCAGGAATGAAGAATATGGCAAGAAGTGAAGGTGATGACATCTCCAAATTCCCCGATCTTAATCTGATCGAATATCTATGGAATGTGATGGAAAAAAAGCCCGATCCGTGGAGGCCGCAGACGGAGAACATGTGCAGCTGTCGTCTCCAGATATTACAGGACACCTGCAGAGATGGAGAGGGGACCTGATGGGTCGTGAGGGGGGGAAGCTACATATTAGGCAGGAAGTATTGGTGTTACGGCTGATGTGAAGACTGAACCAGCGCAACTCTCCCACGTGCTGCACCTGGTAACTGGACACAAGCAGAACCTGAGGAGCTGGGACTTATTTACCATGAAGAGGACGGTGGTGGCCCACGTGACGGGGTTTATCTGACTCTCCCAGACCTCACAGATCTGCTACATCATCACTTCAGACATTCTGTTCCTTCTTTCTGCTCCCTACAGTCTTCTCCTTTTATGTGTCATGTGAAGGAAATGCAGAGCTGTCTAGTTCTGTCTGGCCGTATCACACATAATAGGATTAGATACACAGTATCACATCATACGATTAGATACACAGCTCAGCAGACACATGGTATGATCAGATCAGTGTTGCTTGGTCAGTTACTATTCAGACCCTCATTGCTCCCCGATGTCCGTTACCCCTACTTGTATCCTGAGTGACTTGCAATCACCCCATAACATACAGCAGGGGAGATCTTATCTGGGACCCCCTGTACCCCACATTCAGCAGCGCGTCCTCCCCCACTCTCAGGACAGCAGTCAGTGGACAATGACCTGTGATGACATTCCTGGGGCCGGCAGGTGACCGCTGCAGCTGGAGAGGGGCACAGGGGGAGGGGTGTAGGGGATTTAGGAGGAAATTAGATGACATAGCAGAACGAGAGAGGGGAAAGGGGGACACCAGGGGGAAGGGCAGAGATGTCACATGATGGGGCATGTCATATCAGGGTACTACCGGAGTAGGGCAGTAGGGTGTAAAATCCATTGGAGGTTCAGCTCTGATGTGGAGCAGTATATACTAATATACATACAAATACAATTACTCTGATGGGGGGGGTGCAGATCTAGCAGGGCTGGGGGATTACGAGGAGGCAGTAGGGCTCTGACTACTGTGGGCTGGTGGCACATTTTAGGGGAGGGGGTTTGGCAGGGTCTCAGATTTGGGGAGGAGGGGGCAGTCACGCCAGGAGCGCTGCACTCCCAGGTCTCCGACAGCAACAAATAGTTTTTACTTGACTTGAACAGAACAATGAACACGTGATGGAGGGGAGTGGGGGGCTGGCTCCAGACTCACACTGAGCGCCAAGGACGAGGACAGGGATGATGGGAGCGATACATTGTGTGACATAGGGAGATTAGATGGTGAGCCTCTGGGGTGAGGGATGGTGGGAGTGATACATTGAGTGTATTATGGGGGGATTAGATTGTGAGCCTCTGGGGTGAGGGATGGTGGGAGCGATACATTGAGTGTATTATGGGGGGGATTAGATTGTGAGCCTCTGGGGTGAGGGATAATGAGAGTGATACATTGTGTACAATATAGTAATATTAAATTGTGAGCTCCTGGGGTCAGGACGATGGTAGCCAAGTACACGTGTTATCAGCAGTAGCAGGTGGCACATGTAAAGCTTGGTACCTCATATCTCCATTACCATGTACATGGGGCAGCGCGCTTAATAACAGTATTGTAACCCATGACAACCTACATAGTAACCCATAATCACACTTCGTAACCCATAGTAGGTAAGACACAATAAGCCATCTGCAGGTCTCTGTCCGGGTGTCCCTGGCAGGGTGTGGGCAGCAGATTAGTGGCCGCTGCTCTCGGGTGACTTTGCGCCCAGATAACAGGGATCTGCTGCGTCTTCAGTAATGTTTGTGCTGACACAGAAGTGGAGCCAAAGTCTGAGCAGATACAAGAAGACGCTGTGACTGGGGCAGAACCCGTGTACCCACCATACCCCCATCAGCACATGGCATGAGCCTGGCATCAGATACTTTACCCTTTTCTGCCCTGGACACATTTAACCCTTTCAACTGTATCCACTGGCTGCAGAGCTGCGCTCCTCACCGACGTCCAGTGTGCGCCACTGATTCCGGCTTTCCAAGGGGTTAGCACCCTGTACCCTGACACCTCTACCTAATTTGTACCATCATGTGGGATGCCATGTGGCCCCTATCATGGGCGGTCAGAGTCAGTAGCTCACTGGGGTGCAGCAGGGACCCCCACAATGTACTTAGATTGTACAGTTTATGGCAGCTCTTACCTTGTTTGGTGAGAGGGTCTCCTCGTGGAGGGCGCACGTTGCTGCTGCTGCTGCTGCTGCTGCCCCGCTAAAAGTGTCTTTGGGAGTGTTTTACACACACTTCAATGGATTTGGGAGAAGCTCCCTCCTCCCCTCTCCTGTGACTGGTAGCTCCACCCTGATAGCTGACAGGACTAACTAGAGAGGACTCCATTCATGAGCTGAGCAAGTCCCCGTCACTGAGAGGGGAATTCTGCAAAGAATATACCCCCAATACCCTACAAGTAATATACACCCACCACCGTGCAAGTAATATACACACACCACCGTGCAAGTAATATACACCCACCACCCTGCAAGTAATTTACACCCACCACCATTCACATTTTACACCCCCACAACCTGGGGAAACCCTGCAAAAAATACGACCCCACCCCTGTGGAAACTAAAGGAAATTCCCCCAAAATGTGAGGGGAAGTGTAAGATGACAGGTGGAGCAAATGACGGGGTCTGTCCTCTGTATACAGAAGCTCATGAGACAGCACAGAGAAGTCACCACTCCAGTATACAAGGTATTCTCCATTACAAGTAGTGCTGCACTACAACCCCCAGCATCTCCAAAAAATCTCCATATGAGATCACAGTATAAAAAAAAAAAAGAGACAAAATACCACAATCCTATGCACCCTATACATCCTGAAATACAGCCCCAAAAACAATGTCATAGCAGGAAAAGATATATAACATACATCGTGAAGTCATATACTGCCCCCTAATGGTCTGAGGATTAACACCCCTGAAATCATTCTGGAAAATTAAGGATTTCCTTCACAAAATTATTGTAATGACACTGAATTGGAGATAATTAAACACAAAACTCCAAAAATGGGCCGGACCAAAATTGTTGCTACTTTTTCAGAATTGTGGGTAAATAAATTTTTTCAGACTCATCTGTGGCAAGTAACAGGTGTGGGCAATATAAAAATCACATCTGTTCACTAGATACAAAGGAGAGAAATTGTCTCAGACTGTGCATTGTATGTTTGTGAGTGCCCCACTAAGCATGAAGAACAGAAAGAGAAGAAGAGCCTGAGGAACCGAGAACCAAAAGTGTGGAGATTATTAACAATCTCAAGGTTACAAACTCATCTCCAGAGATCTTGATGTACCTTTGTCCACGATGCACAACATAATCCCGAAAATTACACCCCATGGCAATGTAGCTAATCTCTATGGACGAGGACAGAAGGGAAGAAGTGATGAAAGTTTGTAACACAGGATAGTCCAGATGGCGGAGGAGCAGCCCCAATCAAGTGCCACAGACATCCAAGCTGTCCTGCAGACTCAAGGGGCATCAGTGTCCGGAGACCCAGGAAGACCCTACTGGTGACACAGAGATAGAAAAAAAGCCACAATGTATGGGAGTAAGCCAAAATCCTTGTGGGAAACATTTTGTAGACAGAGGAGACCAAAACAGAGCTATTTGGTAAAGCAAATCATTCTAAGAGTTACCGAAAATGGGATGAGGCCCACAAAGCAAATAACACAGGACCCACAGTCACTTACAGGAGAGGGGCAGAGAGGGATTAACATACCTCCCAACTTTTGAAGAACTGATATAGGGACAAAATGTGCGGGCAAATTTATCCCCGCCCACTTTTGTGTTGACTCCGCCCATTCTCATTAATTTTTCATGTGCCCGCACACAGTATAATCCTCCTACAGTCACCCGTAAATTATATGTCCCCCCTCTATCTCTCCCCCAGTTTCATATACACCCTTCATCTGCCCCCAGTTTCATGTCCCCTCCATCTCTGTCCCCAGATTCATGTCCCCTCCATCTCTGTCCCCAGATTCATGTCCCCTCCATCTCTGCCCCCAGATTCATGTCCTCTCCATCTCTGCCCCCAGATTCATGTCCCCTCCATCTCTGCCCCCAGATTCATGTCCCCCCCATCTCTGCCCCCAGATTCATGTCCCCTCCATCTCTGCCCCCAGATTCATGTCCTCTCCATCTCTGCCCCCAGATTCATGTCCCCTCCATCTCTGCCCCCAGATTCATGTCCCCACATCTCTGCCCCCAGTGTCATTCTGTCCTCTCCTTCATTTGCCCCCAGTTTCACGTTCCACCTCCACATTACACTTACCTTCTCCTCATTCCCCTGCTGCACTCTGCGCACCTCTCTCTCTCACTAGCACACAGTTGTAGACGCGATGTGACGTCATCACATCGCATCTACAAGCCAGTAGGCGGCGTTCAGCGGCGAAGCAAGGAGCTGAACTGTGACAGCTCCTTGCTTCAGCCGCGTATGTGTTCGACTCAGAGCTGCGTCCACTGGACGCAGATCTGAGTTGAAATCGGGACATACCTCCCTCCAACCAGGACCGCGGGACACGTCACCGGAATCGTGAATGTCCCACGGAAATCGGGATGGTTGGGAAGTATGTATTAGGGTTCCTTTGCTGTCTCTGGCACTGGTGGCCTTGACTGTGTGAAAGATATCATGAAATATGAAGATTACCAATGGGTAATGGATTGCAATGTAGAGCCCACTGTTAGAAAGTTAGGTTTGTGGGGTCCTTGGATAAAACTAATTCTGTGACTGTAGACAACAAGAAGACAAACAGACAACACGTCTGCTTCTCTGTGTAGGAGGCACGATACGGTGACATCACGCGCCTCCTACGCTTAGACGCAGAAATCCTGCGCGCTGTGATCCCGGTAATGAAGAGGAGACGCTGGATGCATCAAGGGCTCTCAAGCAGGTGAGTATATATATACATATATTTTTTTAGGCGAGTTGTGTGTATTTAAGGGGTCGTTAGGAGGGGGGCACTGTATATATTAACAGGTGTTATTTACAGTGCCTGGCGAAAGTATTCGGCCCCCTTGAACTTTTCAACCTTTCGTCACATTTCAGGCTTCAATCATAAAGATATCAAATTTAAATTTTGGGGGAAGAATCAACAAGTGGGACACAATTATGAAGTGGAACGAAATTTATTGGATAAAACTTAAAAAACTGAAAAGTGGGGCGTGCAAAATTATTTGGCCCCTTTAATTTCAGTGCAGCAAACTCACTCGCTTCAGTTCAGTTCAGTGAGGATCTCTGAATGTTGTCCCAATGTTGTCCTAAATGACTGATGATGAGAAATAGAATCCACCTGTGTGTAACCAAATCTCTGTATAAATGCACCTGCTCTGTGATAGGCTCAGGGTTCTGTTTAAAGAGCAGAGAGCATCATGAAGACCAAGGAACACACCAGGCAGGTCCGAGATACTGTTGTGGAGAGGATTAAAGCCAGATTTGGATACAAAAAGATTTATCAAGCTTTAAACATCCCAAGGAGCACTGTGCAAGCAATCATATTGAAATGGAAGGAGTATCAGACCACTGCAAATCTATCAAGACCCGGCCGTCCCTCTAAACCAGGGGTGCTCACACTTTTTCAGCATGTGAGCTACTTTATTAGCTGACCAAGGCAAAAGATCTACGGCGGGCCTGTGGGCGGGTCTATGGGCGGGGCAGGTGTGTCTGTGGGCAGGACGAGGCATGTGGGCGGGGCCAGGCGGATCGTGAGAGCAGGAGACAGCAGTGGCCGCCCAGGGACTTATATAAATACCGTATATCATTAATACAAGGAGGGTTATTTATATAATGGCTATTAAGGGGCATTATTATAGTAGTTATATTCTTATACATAGGAGTAGTATTATAGTAGTTATATTCCTGTACATAGGAGGTAGTATTATAGTAGTTATATTCCTGTACATATAGTAGTTATATTCTTGTACACAGGGGGCAGTATTACAGTAGTAATATATATAAGCATAGTTCTTTCTTTTTACGGTGATATTATTACATGTTTCTGGGGTAACGTGTTCTCCTCCCATCTATAATGAAGTGTTATTTCAGTTTACACATAATTTCAGAATGCAGATCTACGTAAAATGCTGAGCAACTTTGTTATCTGTGTTTTTTGATTTCTTTCATATTCTGTTCTCCTTTACCACCCAGATCTGCTTTTACAACCTTGCTGTGATTTATCTGCAGTCACAAAGTGAGCTCTGACTCTGTAACTATTCTCTGAGCTCCTAAATCACTGCCTTCTGGGAAAATCAGCAGAATTGTGACTGCAGCTCTGAATGTTACTGGAGGTTTTCAGTGGTGGTTGAATTCTTTTCTGCAGTGTCATGTATCTATTACTATATGTATTTATATAAGTCCTGTCCTCCACTTGGAGTGAGGATGTACACACTTCCTATGTCCTATATAGACATAAGCGAGCATATTGTGCCTTCCAGGGAATGTGCCGGTCACATGACAGGTTTTACGCTCACAATGAATTAAATTCACTTATCTCCGCTAAACCATGATTGGAGCAACTTAATAAGTGAATCCAACGTATTACACCGAGCCCCTAAAGTCTGTCTGGTTGTAAGTAGTAGTGCACTGCAGTATTATGTGAGAACAATATGGCAATATCGTGTGAGAATGAGATGGCAGCATTATGTGAGAATTATATGATCATTTTATGCGAGAACTACATGGCAGTGTTATGTTACAGTTATATCCCATTATTACGTGAGCACTATATAGCAACAGTACATCAAAATCATATGGCAGTATTATTTGAGAACAATATGGAAGTAGTTTTACGTAAGAATGATATGGCAGTATTATCTGAGAACGATACGGTAGCATAGTATGAGAACGGTATGGCAGTATTATGTGAGCAATATGGTAGTATTATCTGAGTATGATATGGCTGTATTATGTGAGAATGATACGGTAGTATAATATGAGAAGGATATGGCATAATATGGTATGATGCTATTGTTTGGACATTGTGTGAACACATGATAGAATAGTTTGGTGTTGTATATAAGAGCTTGAATCAATAGAAAAATGAAATAGTGACCATATTACATGTGTAATAGTTCAAGGGGAGTGCTGTATTACCTGAGTGATAACATACAGGGAGCATCTGCTTCATATGTGCTATATTATTTGGGGAAGGTCTATATTACATATGATAAAGTATAGGGATTGTCTGTATTACATGTGTGATATTATATAGGGATCGTATGTATTACATGTAATATTATACGGAGAGAATATATGTTACATGTGTGACACGCAGCATTATGTCTCAGCTCATATAATAGTCCCATCTTCTCCTCTCTATTTTTACACCGGATGAAAGGAAATTTAGGGATAATTTGCTGTAATCCGGAAACTGGAGATTATATTCATTTCAATAACTGAAAACCATCTGCAGATTATTATATGTATCCACAGACAGGAAAAGAGTGACCCTGGTGATCCTGCACCGACGCAAGGGTCCGTCGTCCGTTCCCAAGTCCAGTGCCTCCTTCATGGGTCAGGTGCCTTCTTCCCAAGTCCAGTCCCATTCCCATTGAGATCCAATGTACATGATATATTTATATGCCCCCCACATTACCCCTCTGTGACCCTGAAACAGCCTTTGGGAGATACCGCTGCCATTGACAATTACTGGGAAACAGAAAATGTCCGGGGGTTTCCGCCTGTGCGGGGCTGGCGAAATGAGCGGCTCCAAATCTTCAGTCTCCTAATCAAGTGAGACGACTTCAGTTCCTTCCAAGTATCCGAACAGGAATAGATTATATTGTGTGTGGGGGATGTGGCGATATAATGGCTCTGCCGGGAGTAATGTGGAGGGGGGCGTGGCTTTATAATGGCTGTAGAGGGAGTACGGTGTACTATAATTACAAACTTACACAGACAATAAACCAAAATCCGACCGTGGTGAGCAGAGGAGACGCCGAGAAATGTGAGGAATGAAGAACTGGGCAGGAAACATCCAACAATACGCTAAAAGTGACCGCCATGTTGTTTTGTTACTTTGAATAAATCTAACATCCTGCACCGAGTGTGACCTCCTCTGTTTGACCTTTGCCTGAATATCTGACCCTGTATCTGTGATGCCTGCCCTGACCTCAGTCTGATGATATTGACCTTGTGCTGCCTGTCGTAACCTATTTCCTAATTCACCATATGGCAAGAACTTATATTGTCCCCTAACCTGACACACTCCAGTATTTTCTGATGGGTCATCACACTGGGACTACTGCTACAGGGATCGGGTTGGTGGTTCCCACTTAGACAATATGCTTAGAAGCCACTGCATTACCGACAGTATGGTATGAAAAGAAGACAGCGGCCACAGTACAAGAAGAGAGGGGCAGGCACTGTATGGGGGGGAGATAGCTAGTGCGGTATAAGAAGAGGTTAGCTAGTACGGTATGATGAGAGGATAGCTAATGTGGAACAAGAAGAGGAAAGCTGGTGCGGTATAAGAAGAGGTTAGCTAGTACGGTATGATGAGAGGATAGCTAGTGCGGAACAAGAAGAGGAAAGCTGGTGAAGTACAACAAGAGGATAGCTAGTGCGGTATGATGAGAGGATAGCTAGTGCGGTATGATGAGAGGATAGCTAGTGCGGAACAAGAAGAGGAAAGCT